>NW_026125628.1:0-119390 GCF_943737965.1 Phodopus roborovskii
TTTGATCATTTATATTGTAACTGACCATTAACTTATATGGCCTAATATTCCTTAAGAAGTTTATAACGGGGTGGAAGCTTTTTCTATGGTTAGGGTTCTAAAATTTTTTTATCCCTGTTGAGACTGTGTCTTAGAAATTTGTAGTGAGTATTTAGTATTTAATGTAGAATATTTAATATCAAATATTAAAGGTAAAATATTCCCATCATACAATGGAAGTTTACTCTTTATCCCTTCAGTGTGAACCATTAGAAAATCGGTTATTGCATGACTAAGGTTTTAAAAATAACTAAAGCTAAATAAATTCGGGGAAGACAATGAGACTAGACATAACATGTTCAAGAGAGTTATGTTAGTCTGAATAAACCTTAGGAATTTATAAGCCTTGTTGCCCATCCACTCTGGCTAATCTGAAGCTTCCTCCAAACACTGTTTACCAGGAACATCCAGAAGGGATACTAACCCCACCTCCACCATCAGGAGGGGCTTCTCAATTCTGCTCTTCATCTGACAGCCCTCATCTACATTGTCATCCAGGATGAGATGTGAGAGATCTACTCCAAATCTGACAATAAGTGATACTACAACAGTATCTTAATCCCAGGAATTGCTTGCAATACTGTCTGACATCCTAAGACAATTATCATGCCTACATCATGTACTTGTCCCCACTGGTCTCCTGAAATTTCTCTTTTTACTTGAGGGTGATTCAGTACAACTAAAGCAGCACACAGGGATAGAGGGATGAAAGCCAAGTGCAGTTCCTGGGGAGATGATTCCTCCCATTTCAGCTGGAATCTGTTACCCTCTACTGGCCACTTGTGGAATTGCATGCAAGTAGTGTGTAGCCCCTCAGCAGGACTAGTGCTATATACTTGGTCAGGACCTGGAGCAGTTCTCCCTGGTGCTATAGCCAGCAAAGTAAGGTATTAACTCTTTGCATCCCTAGCCTGTCTTCAGTAGTAAGAGGAGACACCGGCATCAACTTAGACGAAGGTTCTGGGAAGGACAATGGATCCAGACATGACCCTTGGCAGTGGCCTATGGCCCCAGAGGACACCTGGGCCCCTGGTGCATCACAAGACACTCAGATCTGTATTGTCCTGAAAGAAGCACAACCCTTGTACACTAACATGACACTAGGTGTCACCCATGCACTACCTGCTTCGTCTGCCTCCTGGTGGCAACAAGGCCCATGGATATGGTATTGGGTGTTTTTGCAGCATGGACCCAGACAAGATCCTAAACTGCAGCCTGGGCCTGGATGACAACATGGCCCCAGATGGATATGGGGGCACTCAGATTGGCATGGATCCAGCAGCAACATGGCCGAGGTGGTGTCCCAGACTCCAGTCACTTGTACTGTCCATGAAGGCAGCAGTAGTTTGTGACATAAAGATCCTGGCTGTCCCAGGGCTAGGAATCTAGACAAGCCCTCACAACAGTCTGAGTACACATGCCACTGGGTGATAACACAGGCCTCGTAGATCCCTATGCCCACTGGGGGCATAGCCATTTGACACCAAAATGGTCACAGCTGGTGGCCCAGACTGCAGTTGGCTACAAGGCCCTCAGAGGTGACAGGAGACAAGTCCATGGACCAAGCACCACTGTGAGGGGCATCATCATGCCCCATGGTGGCAAGCGGACAAGGATTTCTTCATACTCCTTTAGTTGCTCCTGTCAACAAAACCTGCATCAGAAGGAAGATGGACATTAAAAACGTGCTTGTTCTCCATATGGACAGACTAGCCATTGGGCAAGATACTGCTCTTGTCTGGTCTGTTTGCTTTATGCTGTATAAACTGGGCATGCAGAACCCACAGAAAGTGACTGATGATACAAGATGGACATTGCTACAGGATTCCCTGCTTCTGGAAGAAGAGTCTGCCAGACAGTCTGCAGGACACAGAAAAGTGACTGACAAACTACCACTACAGGTGGATGGTTAAAGTCTCCTGCTTTGCTGAGGTGTCTGCCAGACACACTATAGCCTATGGGCTGAAGATGGAACATTACAAAGAATTTCAGAGACTGGCAAGAACAAGATGTGTCTGTCATTTCTAGAGGTTATATACTATCTTTCTGTGGCTTTGAGGGAGGTGAAGACAGATGGGTATGGGTATAGTTGTTCTTAGTTAGGATTAAAGGCTTTAGACTCACAAAGATAGGATAGATGATAAAATATTTTCTTTAAATCTTCTAATGTTAATGGACTAAATACTGATAACTGTGGTTCTTATTTGATAACTGCTTTGTTATATATTTAAGCTATGTTAAGGTTAAAATCCTTCTTTTTATTTTAGATGGAAGAGTGGAAATGGAGGGAGATGTGATTCTGTAAATATGTTTCTCTTATTGGCTAGTTGTAAAGCACTGTTGGCCAATAGGACTAGGAGACTGGAGGATTTGAGGAAGTATTAGGGAGGAGTGAACATGTAGAGATTTGAGAGAACAGAGGTCTGGTCCCTCTTTGGTAAGACGAGACCACATGGAAATACCCAGATTAATAGAATGGGTTAATATTTAAGACAGAGCTAGCCAAAAGAAATGCTAGTAACAGGCCAACATATTTATATCTAATACAGTGCCTCTATGTGTTATTGGGGTTATGCAGCTGTGAGACCAAGCTGGTGGAAAAACCACTCATAAGATTTAGTGAATGTTTTCATTTCTTAGAGTCATAATAACAATGCTACTGTGTTTCTCATTAATTTGGCCCACATGATTATTTGGTGAATTTTGTATATACAGTACAATATTTTATGGATAGGTAAATGACCAGTATGGATACTACTCCATACACGGAGTATGGCAACACCATTTACATCCAAAGCAGGATGCCCCTTGTAACCTTAGCTGGCAGGGAACTATGTAGCTGCATCTGAGCACACAAGACTTATGGTGTTAGAGAGGTTTGTGAGACACCACACTTGACCAACGAAATTGGTTCTTAGAGAAAAGAGTTGAAAATGACTTTTCTATTAGACAAAAATGCAGTCATTTTACTCAATAGGGGCTTAAGGGAGCAGTCAATATAAACAGTGTGAATCCCTAACAATATACCAAAGCAGTAACAAGAACAAAAGAAAGAACAAAATTTCAAACCACAGCTAAAACATAAACCCAAAGCAAACAACATACAACCAAAACCCAAGCACTAAGTTAAGCAGAGCCATGTTCTCTTGCTACAGATTCCACATGAGACTAAAGCCTGGAAACATAGTAGAAGGCAGTTATCGGATGTAAAAAGACTTTCAAAGCCAGTATAACCCTGCCTCGGTGCGGTGCTGTAACTCAAACTCTCATCAAGGCTAAGTGTGAGACAAGTTTCTAGAACATTCTTTGTGGCCCCATGGGGAAGATTTGATATGTTATCTCACACTGCTGATCCTGTAATGTCTTGGCCACATTTCAGTTAACATGTACTTGTGTGCTTTCTAGAAACCAAAGGACACAGGGGCTGCATCTGAGTGCCCAAGAACATCAGAGATGTCTCAGAAGTCTTCAATAAATCCTTTCTCAGGACCAGTCACGATGAGAGAAGAACACAATGGGCATGAGAGAGGGGCAGCTCAGTCATTGAAGTACCTATCCTGTTAGCTGAATGCAGACCCAGGTGGATCTCTGACAGCCAGCACCATTAACCCACCCCTGACAGGAAGTTCCCCAGGCTGTGCAGTGTAGGAAGGTTTCCCAGAACAGGACCACTGGATGGTAGTGAACCAGCCCTCTGGTCTTATTCACTGCTTCTCTGCAGTGAGATATCTACTCTGCCCACACCTGTTCCCATGGCCCAATGAGCACAGTCAGTGCAACAGATGGGGGAGTGGTGGAGATCTCCATCAATGGGGTCAGGTGAAGGCAGGGTGGGTATCTCACAACACTGCCCAGTTGCCTACAAGGTGGACAAATTCCATTTAAAAAAAAAAACCCTTTGCCACAGGCTGCCACACGTTTGACCCAAATCAGAACATTACAAAACCACCACCACCAAAAATCCAAATAAGTAGTTCTTCCCTATAAGTTGATTGTGTTAGGATTTTGGTTTCAAAAGGCTGACTAAGAAATTCCCAAATGATTGCATGCATTATTTAGTGCTGAACAATGTTCCGTAAGGGCTTAACCTAATTGCAGTTTTTCTTTTCATTTAACTATCACGATCTGGAGAGTTTCTACTTTGTGGCTACTCTGAGAATGCTACTAGAACTATGATATGCCCTAGGATCTCCTTGGACAAAGACTTTGTATTCTGTGGTCACTGGGTCACCTTTCAGCACAGAAGTTTAACTTTCTGAAAGAACTTTGTGTGGCTACTTACGGCCTTATATCTGAGGGTCTTCAGTTTCTCCTAACACTGCATGAGGCTGATTTAAACTCAACAGTGAACAACTTTGAAGAAAAGTAGTTACTGAGTGTGGCAGACACAGCACGTGGTGAGTGCTTCAGACCATCATGAGTGTTCCAGGAGTGAACTGGGACAGACCCATCCCTCACCCGCGGGATGGCTCTGTGACTTCTGCTGGACTGAGATGCGGCTGGAGTCACACTGCAAATCAGAATCTGTCAAGGAACAAAATCCAGGCAAAGCTCCAAGGACAAGGTTAACTGACCCAAGGTTATACAATGGTGAAAATAATAAGATACTAGGCAATATTGATGAAAACAAAACAGGCTACAGAAAAGACACAGTGAGCCACCTGACCACTGAGTGTGCAGTCACCATTCACCCAGAGGAGAGAAGGGACACATACCCTCAGCCAGCCCATCCTGCCTGCCTGACGCCTTGATTTGCCACAGTTGCCACCTCCTAGGCTTCCTACACCACAATCTTTCTTTTGGTCCAAAGATTTTACTGGCAGATAAATACATTTCCTCTACAAATACTTGAAAACAATTGAGTTACATTAGTTTTTGTGTCCTTTTGTTCTAGAGATGTACATGGACTTGCAGAACGATGAATATTATACAATATTTGATGGATGCAAAGTGTGCAGCAACAGTACTGTCTCTTAAAGATGGACTTCATCATTGAAAATATTTCATGAGTGAACATACAAATATGCATAAACACACACGCAAAATTGAACACATCTATGCACATAAACACATATTGCACATATAAACACCTAAACTCACAGTCACCCACACAAACACTTATCCCTACACATACAGGAAGCATGGGCACACACATTAACAGTAGGCCAAGACCAGGCACTTACACACACACACACACAACAGCTAATGAATGTGCAAGGATGAGATAGCAGACACACAGAGACACACAGGAACATACATGGAGGTACAAACATAATGTGTACCATAATGACGAGGAAGAAGACTGTTGCCTTGCAGCTCCATTTCTGCTGCAGGTAGAGGTAGTGGGCCCTCCCTGCTGTTTACAAGAGGCTTACACTCAGCCAGGATCTGCTACCATGGCCTGCACTTGGCTTTCCTTCCATGAACTGGATCCACCCTGAAACTCACTGTTGATGCATCACAGTCTCTTCACTTAACCTACCCTGGGTTTCCACAGAAGACCTTGACAATAACATGAAAGAAATTGACCCATGGTCAACATACAGAAGTTTTCAACATGTTACAGTGCATATGAGTTCAACCCTAATATCAGTCAGAAGGAGGCTAGTGACATCACCTGCAGTGATTATTCAGGAATGCAGCACTCTAGACAACTAGAGAAGGGATCTGTTCTAAGACACAGCCATGCACATGTTATAGTCAGCAACATAATGTCAGCAAGGGAATGCGCTTGCTGTTCTGTGTTGTGAACCACATGAGACAAATCAGACATTTCCTGTACTGTTAGCTCCGTGCAATGAAAGGAAAGAAGTCTACTTTTCATTTGTAAAATAGCCACATTGTTTGATTTGTGTTATTTATTATGAAACACTTCAATTCCAAAGCAATTGCTATATCTAAAATGAAGAGATAGTTATTATATCCATCTCCTTTCTGAGCTATTGATACTTGTAACAATTAGAAAGAACAAACCAAGATAAAAGATCCACCCTGGAGAGCACAGGAAATCCAAAGAGTGCTGACTAACCAAGATTAACCAAAACAGAAGATTTTACAGTCCCTTAAAGATCTGAGATCAAGGGAAAGCAACAGAGGACATCAGCAGATGTAATTATCTGTCTAACAAACACACCCAGCAATGTACACAATTACACACACATGCATACACTATCAGATACTACAAAAATCATAAGTGAGCAGAAAATATTCAGGAGGACCCACAATACTGAGACCCACAACACTGATATCCATTCCTTAGGGACAACACATTTCTAGAGGAGCACACAGCCTATTCAGAATATGTTGAGGTGATTCTGTCAGTGTGAACCAAGAGCTGAGCAAATGGAAGAAATGACACTGAGATGCAGGAAGTAAGGAGAAGACCACATGCCTCCACAAAATCTGACAAGGAGAACCACTCGCTTGCCATTGGCACTGGACACTTGTCCTTGCAAGCTGCTTCGTACCTGTCACCTCACCTGAACCTTGCAAAGCACATGAGCCACAGACCACTGACCACATCAATGGAATCTCTGGGCTATTCCCTAAGTACCACACTGCATAGCAGCCCTCCTAACATGATGATAGGTAGGTGTGATTTGTGACTGCCCAATCTCCCTCAGTGGACTGTGGCTTCCAGCAGCATTTGTCTGCCAATCATCCAGGTTCTTGAAGATGACTCTGGAGAGAGAGAGAGAGACTTGTGATTGATCACAGAAGTGAACAATTGATTGGTATGTGGATGGGAGTGTGGACTGTTGGGTGGATGGTTACATGGCTGGTCCTGTTTAAGACTAAACAGGTGGCCAGCTAGCCCCCACCTCCTCAGACTACCTGATGCTGAACAGCACAGGGGGTCACAGATCTTCTCATCGATCTCCTTAAAGAGCTTCTTCACCTTCTCACAGGACTCTTGCAGGCCAATCTGCTCCTCCAGAAGCTTTCTGTTCTTGACTCACAACACATGGACAATTTTATTTTTGCAGTGGAATCAAATCTTATAGGATCAGGCTGTGAAGATAACTGAACAACCATCCAAAAAAATGATGAGCTCCCTCAACCCTCCATTTGCCATCTCTAATTCTAAGTATGATCATCAGGACCATCAGGAACATCAGCTCCCAGACAGCTTAAGACTGGGACTCATAGTAGCCAAGTCAGCACCACACAGAGGCAGAACAAATCCAGGGAATAAGCAAATTCCAGTATGACTGAAACTACTTCTGAAAAACCATGGCACCAGAAATGATACTGTGCCCCCGAGAATAGGATGCACTGCCCACCAGGGATAATATCAGCGGGTATAGAGCAAATACTCACTGAAGCTGGGTAGAAGGCCCAACCAGAACAAACTCAGTCTATGGGTTGCATGGACCCAGGTCAGTGAAGCCCCTACAAGACTGACATGCCCTTCAAGATGCAAACCATTTTCCTAGGTTGGATGACAATATTGGGAGGGATGTAGTATCTTTTCACACCAACAAATCTGAGTCCAAGATGCACAAATCCAAGGGAAACAAGGCAGACTGCTTGCTAACAGGCAGACTGGATAGAAACAGAGCCCTCACTTGGGGTCAATGACAAAGAGGGCAGAATCAGTCTGTCCCAAGATGCATCAGGCACTTACATGTAGGATTCATTTTTTCTTAATCAGCTGCTTGCACTTGTTCAAGCAACACTGATCTCAACAGGCAATTTCTGCAGGTCCAACATCACCTGCTTGTGCCTCCTTTCAGATCTCAAGGGAATTAGGCCTGTGGTAGAGAAAAGAGCCTCATGAATACAGACTCAAAGAACATATGAAATCATGAATATCCTGGAAAACCTGAGCACAGTAGATACCACATTCTGGCACCTATACAATGGGAAACCTACTTACTTATTAAAGATACTGTCCATTTCCCAGGCCAGAAGAGGCAGGGGATTTAAAGGGAGTTATCTGGGGCTGCATGAGTACCCGCCATGGGTGTTTTGATATAGATTAGCACTCTAGAAAGATCCCAGAAGTCTGTGACACATATATAGCCAACCAAAAACCTATGATGACATTCCTCCTGTCTGCAGAACATGGATTCTAATTTCAGGGTTCCTATTGCTACACAATGGACAAGAGCACACACGTAGTATTTGCAGAGAGGGGTCCCAATTTCAGAATGACTTTATAAACCTCACAGGGAATTCCAGTGTGCCACCATGGTGAGCACAGTGGGCAAGAGTTGTGCTGCTCGAAGTGGAGTCCCTGCCTCAGCACTGGCATCTCCTAGATCAGTGACAGTGACAAATATTCATGCCCTGCCACAGACCATAGATTCCCAGGAGTGCACAAAAACACCCATGTCCTCTACCTCCCCACACAAACCATACACAGTCAGATTGCCCATGAAATGCAGTGAAGTGGCACCTCTTAGAGTATAAGAAAGAAAATCAGAGATGAGTAGTGACAAGCTATAAGCCTTGTAGCCACAAAGTGAAATTGATGAATAGGACCGGGCTCCTCCGAGTGCTGCCTGGAGCTTTCAGCACACAATCTGCTGATCAAGTACAAAGACTCAGCACAAACTCTCAGGATCCTGAATGTCACACAAGCCAACACCTGTCAAGGACATAGAAATGAATGATGAGAACTCAAATACTACTGTCCCATCTCAACAATGTGATTCAGGCCACAGGCTGTGATTTTTATTTGGAAAAAGCAGAGCAGCCTGTATCCCCCCACATCACTCCTACCCAGGCTCCATGTTCTGCCTCTCTGGACTCAGGAAAATTAGTTTAGGCACCAGGACACCATGGAGGTACAGCTGCCTGTGTCTCAGGAAAGCATGGCTTGACAATTTGGGTCAAGGTGGTCAGCAGAACACTTGCAATAATGACTACCTGTTGTTCAAATCTTTGTTGATATAATTGTCCAAGATTCCACCAAGCTAAATTTGCTCATATGTCATACTCTATAGCTTAATGGTGAGTTTCCCCAACTCTGTCATCTGCTGCTCCTGTTCAGTGAAGGTGGACAGTTGAATTGGTGCCTCCCTAGTAGTTCCTTCATATGGATGAAGACAAATGGACTTGTATGCTTGAATAGCATAGAGCTAGGAGAGTCCAGGCTAAGTCCCATAAGGAATCCAGAGGAAGTGTTAGGAACCCAGTGATGGCCACAAAAATCAGGATAGCTGTCCTAAAACTGGGGTCTGGAATCTATGTCTCTAATCAAACACCATGAACAGTCATATGCTCACTGCGTAAAGTAGTCCCCTGGCCCTGGCAGACGTAACTATGGATTTGGCCATGTGGATTTGGAGTTCAGTGTCACATCATATCTGATGTGATGCAGGTAAATCCTGTTGTCCCTGGAGCTTAGCAGGAACATGTCCTGATCACATGTGTCCAGGACCAAAGCATCTGAACATCAAATGCCTTGATTCATGTTCAGGAGTATTTCTCTTCCTTCTTATTAGCATCAGATTCCCATGGTAACTTAATGCATCCAGTTATGATGAAGAAAATCCATGTCCAACCCAGAGAGTCACATTAAATTAGTCAATCTGTCCCTCCTGTCACAATTTGCCACTCAGAATGAAATGAAGTAACTCGCTAAAAGAAGCTGTCATCTGGATAATTCATGGTCCTCTTAAATTAACCATCAGAAATGCTTGACTCTAGGTCTGCGCTTCAGAGTCCCAGAGAAGGAGGATGCACCCATAGTTTCCAAAAGGTCTCAGCTGAGCCACACTACCACAAGGTCAAGCTCTAGCTCTCCTCCTGCAGGAAGCTCCCAATGTCCTCCTTAGGATTCAATGTGCCTTCTCTAGGCATTTATTTCTCCACGTTTTACAAGGAAACCAATGACCAGCTTCCTTTTGCCTCTCTCATATCTCCATGTTCTCCTTCTCTCTCCCAATCACAACCGCAGATTGCCCTGAACAAATAATCAACAGGCATTTGGTGTTGCCATACCCCTCTTGACATTGCAAAGACTATCAAGGGCTCTCCAGGATACAATAGAATCTCCATGGAAGAGACTATTGGGTTCACCACCACCAGCTCTTGTCTTTCTACAAACTAGCTCTACAGCAGTTCAACAGAAGCCATACAGCCCTTGCCAGGAGCCTTTCCAGAATCTCAAGGAAAGACCTACAGTAACTCCTCATTTCAAATCAAGATCTCTCTCTCTCTCTCTCTCTCTCTCTCTCTCTCTCTCTCTCTCTCTCTGTTTCATTTGAATATTTTCTCCACTTATTGTGTGGAAATGTGAAGACTCTATTCCAAACACAGACCAGGAAATGGCTCATCCTTTCTTGAGATCTCTAATCAATAACAAGATAAACAATGGTTGCTGAGGAATCAGGAGGTCAGAATGTTGGGAAGAATGATTAGTCCTATAATGTGAACATGCACATTATGGAGATATCACAAGGTTGTAACAGCATAAGGGTGTGGGGAACAGTCCCAGAGTTAATGAGGGAAGTTCCCAAAATCAGCAGCAGCATAGATTCCAGCCATCTTGACATCAGCAAACATGTGATCAACTAGTGACATGTCAGGCTGCAGATGCTAATGACTGGGGCTTTCCATGTGAGTCCTCAGACACAAGACAAACACTCCCAGGAAGAGTGATGGACAGTTCCTGCACTCAAGGTTAAGGAAGGATGATTGGCTAGTGAGAGGACAAACACAGATATGGAAAAGCATTTTCAGGAACATCAAATGTGTCACAGTCATGGAGAGTGTAAGTAGTGTTTCATTGCTATGGTGCTTCCCCAAGAGCTACACAAAAGTCAAATTCCCTAATCTGGAGCTACCTGTGACAATGCACATGCTCATAGGAAAGGCGTCACAGACATCTTAAATCACAATGTTCATTGTACCATGAGAAGGGAAGGCAAAAGTCACGAAAGGACAGATATTTAGGGGCCATTTGCACTGGAGCTTTTCCAGAGCCACACTTTACTCTTTTAAATTTACTGGCATCCATAAAATACAGAGCTAGCACCATATTTACCCTGGATTGTAAATTCTCCAGAAGTCTAAAACATTACTTCAGGACTGTACTGGGTGGATCATGAAACAAATGAGTTATGTGGGTAAACTTTATCTTTTCTATGTAGTACACAATGTCAAGCCATGCCATACAAGGTTAGCTATCTCAGCAATACCAGATTCCAGAAATCAAGGGCAATGCCTGGCCTACACAATACTTCATTGCAGTCAAACCTGCATACTGAGTGATGGGTAGGAAATGTCTGACAGATGAGACTTTGCCCTAGCAGGTTTGCAAAGCCAAACAGTCTCCCACTGCGTGGATGTCAGTTCTCCCATCTCTCTATAAGAAGCTGGATGTCTCAGAAGTGAGCTGGTCTCCCCTGTCACCCTGCATGAGGTGACCCATGGGACAGCCTATTCGAGCTTATTGACAGGTACAGAGTAAGTACCTTGGCTTCAAATCCCTCAGATATGTGCTTTCAGAACAAGGAGATGGTGTATGAATGCACAAGTCACTTACTCTTTGCTCCAGAGTCTCCTGTTAAAGCAGAAGTCGTGCAGGGGCCAATCATCATCACCAGATTCACTAAGTCATCCTTACTCACAATCCAGGACTCCCAGAGCAGACAGGAATGGGACAGTCTCAGTCCAGGTCCACTGGCTCTAACAGATCTCAGGCTGAACTGGAGATCTGTGTGCCAGTACTGATAGGAAATAAATAAATAAAGCCACTTGGTGGCTCCCAGCCAGCTGGTGGCTTTCATGTTAACTGTGAGGACCTCAGGCTTTGTCAGCGTGCTCTCCTTTCCCAGCACAAGGGGCACAGCCTTGTCAATTGCCAAATCAGCCAAACAAGCCAACATGAATCTTTGATCTCCTGTGCTCTTTAGGGACCCAGAGAAACAGGGTAGGCCTAGTGTTTTCCAGAAGCTTCCAGTGCCTGAGCCCCAGCCATGTTAGGCTCAGGCCCACAACATCCATAAGTTTCCACAGCCCCTTCCTTGAACTCCCTTTGACTTACCCAGGACCATTTATTTCTCCATGATTTCCAGTGAGACCTACAGTGTGCTCCTTGTATCTCATTCTGGTCTCTTGTTGCTGTCCATTCTCTCTCCCAAGAAGACTTCTCATTCTTCACAACATGTCTATAGGTGAACCTTATAGGCACTGAACGAATATGCTAAGGATGCTTGGTGTTGCTACAATGCTGGTGACATCACAGGGAGTTCCAAGAGCTCTCCAGGATACAAGGGAATGTACAAAGAAGGACCTGCTGATGTTATGGGGCACTGCCTTTGCCTCCTTGTTAGTTATTCTCGCTGGACTGACCAGAAGCTGAGGTTTCCTTTCCAGAAGCCTCTGCTGGGGCACAGGGAAATCCATTGAGTCCTCATCCTTCCAAAGCTAGAGAGTCCTCTCTGCTTGAGTAGAATCCTTTTACTCTTTCACCCATGGGTAATTGAAGACTCATTTTATAAACACTGCCCACTATTCACTCTTCCACTCCCCAACATCCCTACACAATAATATGGGAATTAAATCATACAGAGTAACTAGGTCAGAATGAGGTGTAGGTGGAGGGTTGAGTGCTCTGATATGAACAGGCTTCCCAGGAAGGATAAGGTTAAGGGAAGGTGGCAACTGGAATTCATAAGTGAGATGTGAGTGTTATGAGAGTCCAGCTGCACAAGAATGTCCTTTCTACATGCCTGGTGTGTTAGTCAGGCTGTCTAGGGTAACAGCCATTATAAAAATGAATATCCCAATAGACAGATAGACAGACAGAAAGGATTTTGCAATGGGTTGCTGGCTGTGTTGTTAAACCATCAATAGCTGAGTATGAATAGAAAGTCCAAGAGTCAAGTAGTTGCACAGTTCACAATGATGAACATTGGAGCCAGTCTTCTGCATATGTCAGAATCATAAAGAAGTAGACTATAATGCTTGAGGAGGAAGGTAGCATAGCACCATGCCTGGTGTGGGGATTCCTGGCTGTGGAATATGCCAGAATTTACACAATTGACCCATTCACCTGAGCTTGCTCACCATCCTTGGGGAAAGCTGTACCACAGGCTGAAGCTTGGGCATCTGATCTGGCCACTACCTGATGCCTAGTGGAGGGGTTGCAGTGGGACTGCAGTGTCAGTTGCTGCCCCATAGCCCCTCTTTTCTCAAGCCCCATTGCTCCTGACCATACACTGCTGAAGATTCATGGCCTTAGGCACCCTGACCCCCAGGCTCCTTGCACCAGCTCAGTGGGAGCTGTGCTTCTCTCAGTCCCTGGGAGAGAAGACCTGCCGACACCAGGAGCCCACAGTTAGCCTGCTTCATCATGTCTTGTGCCTGGGACCTGGTGCTGAGCATCTCCATCACACAGCCCTCAATGCAGAGTCACAGGTTCTCCTAAAACCTCATTCAGCAGCAGAGCCTGGGAGCCTCGTGCCACCCTCACAGTCCTTGGTTGTTCAGCTGCTGAGCACCTGTGACAGTTCCCCATTCACTCATCACCATACTCTAACTTGCTATGGGACCTCTACAGCTGCTTGAGAGGCTTTCTAAGGCTGGCAGTCTAAGTGTCTCAGGGTCCTCCAGCCAGGAACCTTGCCAAGGCCTGCCATATGCAGACACCTGTCTGTCTCCATGGAATGAGGCAAACAGATACCCTCGAGGGGTTGGGACAGAAGTGCAGAGGGCACCAGGTTGGGGTGATCCTGCCACAGGACAACTCACTGACCTGGCTGAGATATTAACTCAAACTCTGATGCAATGGCATTCATGATCCCTGTTTTTTTTTTTTTTTTTTTTTTTTTTTTCTTGTTGTCTTTTTTTAATCTCTCCTTTAATCTCATTGTTTTGGTTTTATTGATGTTTAACAGATTTTTGTTTGAGTTGAAACCAAGCCAATGAACTTTTTGTAATAAAAGCCAAGCTTAACTCTCGCCTCTCTTCTGCCCCCACACTCTACATGGCTGCCCCTCCCTTCTCCTGGGTCCTGTAAGCAATCATTCCATCCATCCCTGCCCTCTCCCTTCACTACTATTCACTTGAGCCAGGCCCTGAGTTAAAGTGTGTGACTCCCAACCAATGCCCAGCAATATACATGTATTCATCCAACCTGTGTCCAGTTCGGACAATTGCTCACCATTGTTCCACAGAGCCCCTAACTTGGCAGCTGAGGCCAGCAGGAACTAATATCTTGGCCTCCTACTGCCAGCTTAAGGAGCCTTCAGGGACAGTGTCATGGCACTGGTCAATAAGGAGAGAAAATTCCTGGACTGCTCATTCAGGGAGAAAGGAAAGCACAGCCAGCACCACCTACTCAGCTTCGAATGTGTCCAGGGACCCTCTACTACCAAAGCCTGCACAGGGCATGCCTGGCTCCGTGCTGCCCAGTATGTAGCCCCCACTTAGGTCCCTGCACTGATGATGCCACCTTTGACTTACAGCTGCAGCCTATCTGTACAAGTACCAAGAGTTTAATGTGACCCCACCCCAGTCCCGGGACTCCCTGCTGAGAACAGGAAGCTGCAGTGGTCATAGCTTCCCATCTTCAAATGACTCTCCATCCTGGAGGACTGAACCAAGGGGGTATCCCGATGCACTCAGAGTGGTGATGCAGGGAGAAGCGGACAAGGTGACACTACCACAGGCATGCTGAGATTCCCCGCAGAGAACACGGGATGGAATTCTTCTGGGAGGGCTTCCTATTGGGAATATTGGTTTATTTCTTCTTCTTCCATGACATTTTTGTACAGATTAACCAAATATTCAGAATGGAGTGGTTGTTGTATGGGTAGAACAAAAGATACCCATCACTTGTCTAGATCTCACATGAGTTTATAACTATAGTGAAAAAAATAGGGAAAATAAAAACATCCACCCAGAACCAGTAGCTAAGAACTCCATTCCATCTCTTCTTTCCCTTGAAAGCCTTAGTTATAGTTCAGATGTGAAAACTCTCACCTTGGAAGAGCTTCCTAATTATCTGACACTAGTGTGAGCCAGTGACTCACTATCTCCCTAAAGTATAATATTCCTGAATTCAATATAATGCCCAGAACAGCCTTGGAAAGAGTAGACAGCCCATGGCCTGGTTGATTGTGGATGTTTTCCTCCTTTTTGTTTTGCAACAAAGTTACAATTGTCTGGGGTGGAGAAATACTTGCTTTCAAAAGTTTGAAACTGGCTTCCTTGACAGCAAAAAGTAGGTATTTATCTTACAGCATTTTCCTCTGGTCTTTGGAAGCTCAGTTCCTAATTGTTTGGTAAATAGATTTCAATTTTAATATATAATGAGTTGTATCTCACCACAGAACAGAAGCTCAATGTTAAAAAAATATATTTAACTTATTTATTACCTTGTGAAATGTATACATTTAGGACATTTTTCAGAAACTTGCTCATACTATATTTATTGAGTATAATAAAAATAGTGTATATAAATATGTATATATATTCTTTTATATGGTAAATTATAATGGACATTATTTATAGGGGAAAATATGGAAAATATGCCCATTCATGGTACTATAAGCATTATATAACAACTTTTTCGTATTTTATTGAAAACAACTAAGAAAAAAACTTACTTTGTATGTATGGTTAGAGTTACCCCAAATGTTTTATGTTGATTGTGGTTATTGTGAACAGTGATACTTTTCTGATGACCCCACCCCATCCACTAGCACATTTCCAGTCTTTGTAACTGTATCCGAGCTCCCAGAGCAACAAGCTTCCCTGCCTTTATATCCCTCACTGTTGAGTGTCTTATAGAAAGGTGTCAAGGGGGACTTCTCAGAAGATGCTTTGAGTTAGGTGATTTAGGAAAGGGTGAGGAGGTAGTCTCACTCTGGATTCCATGCTGTGAGAAGACAGGACAATGTTGTGATGGGGCATCATACATATCTTAGTCTAGGAGGCTGGGGAGGAAGAGTGTGGCTGCTGCCCATAATCAATTGGGAAGTCCCCCTTGTGTTTCCTAACAGAATAGACTACTTTATGGCTGATGGATGCTTGTATTTTGTCTTTGCTTAGACATTTTACTGGTATTTTATATTGTTAACTTAATACCTGGAAAAAAGAGAACACCAACTGTGAAATTGCAATGCCCTATGGTCATGTGTGTTTGATATTATCTTAATTGATAATTGATGGAGCTAGGCCCAGCCAACTGTGGGTAGCACCATACATAGGCAGGTAGAAGTTAGTTGAGCATGAGCCAGTGAGCAAACCAGTAAGCACTGTTCCTCCATGGTTTCTTCTTCAAACTCCTGCCTTGCCATCCTGCCCTGCCTTAGCCTCACAGTGGACTGACCTGGAAGTGTATGACACATAATCTTTGAGAATAGAGTGGTACACTGTACTAGTGAACTACTCATTGCTGTAACAGGATACTTGAGAATGTCAGTGGGCAGGAAGAAAGACTCATTTGGTTTAAAAGATTTCACTCCAAGGTTGCCAGATTCCGTTGTTTCAGGCCTATGAAGAACAATGATGCTCACTTTATGGTGGCCAAGAAACAGAAGGAAGGGGCAAAGGATAAGAAATAATAATGTGTACTAAGCCCAGCAGACACTTCTTGTGCCAGCACACTCCTGTTGTGATATTTTGTTTGTTTTCTGACCAATAAAGCTTCCCTGATGATCAGTGAAAAATGCTGGCCATTAGTTAAACATAGAGGTCTGGGAATCTGTACAGAGGATACAGGGAGTGACAATATAGGACAGAGACAGGTAGTGATAATGTGGGGCATACACAGGATACCAACCTTTTGACTCAGAGGATTGTCACAGAGGTAAAAATGGAGTGTGGAACGTCAGAGGGAGGCCAGAGCCTCTGGCCCAGGAGCACTATGAGATGAGGCCTAGCAATGTCAGAGGGAGGCCTGATAATAATCTCATTCAAGGAAAAGATTTGTCACTCATACTGGTTTAATAAAATGCTGATTGGTCAGCAGAGACAGACAGTATAGGCAGGGCTAGGACATTAGTAGATTCTGGCGAGAGGAAAGACAGAGACTCAGCTGCTATCTAGATACAGAGGAAGCAAGATGATAATGTCGAATTGAGAAAACGTGCCAAGCCACATGGCTAAACATAAATAAGAACTATAGGTTAAGTTGTAAGAAATTTTTTAGTAATAAGCTGCCCCAATAGGCCAAACAGTTTGATTAATATAAGCCTCTGTGTGTTTATTGAGAATGAATGGATGTAGGACTGGGCAGAACAGAAACTTCCATCCTCCCAGTCCCGGGAGCAGTGAGTAACCACCAGTTGAGACTACAGCAGTGGCTTCCATCTGTTCCTTCCAGAAGCTATCCCCAAAAGTATCTGCGAGAAAGAGCACCTGTGTCCCAGCCATTATCCACTGCCATTTCTCAATTGGACATACCCTGTTGCTACATGAACCACAGGATCCTCAGTCCCCACCTACATCTAGAGGAGCAAGCACTGGAAGTGTGGTCTTCCTCCAACTTGAGAAGAGACCACCAGAGCTGAAGGCCCACCTGCACCTCAAGGAGTCACCACCTGAGCCTTGGACCTACTTCCTCCAGGAGTAGCATTCACTGGAATCTCTTGTACCCCAAGAAGCAAACAATTGAGCCACATCCCCACACTAGAGCAATTGGAGAAAATGAGACCCTCTGAAGCACAAGCTCCATCTACATCACTCAGAGGAAGAGATGCATAGACAACAAAATAAGAACACATTCAACATTATAAAGAGAAGTACAGAACCACTAGAAACTAGTGATGCTAAAACAGCAAGATCTGAACATTCTAACATAGATGAAGCAGAAGGAAATGATCTGAAAAATAACGTTTTTAGCATAATTGAGGCCCTTAAAATGGAAATGAAAAATTCTTTTAAATAAATGAAGAAAAGGACAAGCAAAAAAATGGGAGAAATCAGCAAATCCCTGAATGAAAACCAAGGGAAATATGTCAAACAAATGAAGGAAAGAATCCAAGACTTGAACTCTGAAATAGACGCAATAAAGAAAACACAAACTGAGACAACTCTGCAAATAGAAAATTCTGTGTAAATGCTCAGGAATCATAGCACGCATAAACAACAGAATACAAAGATTGAAGACACAGAGTTTTAGGTGTTGAAGATACAATAAAGGAAATAGATTCATTGATCCAAGAAAATTTTAAATCCAATAAATCCTTAACACAAATCATGTAGGAAATCTAGAACATCATGAAAAGACTGAATCCAAAAATAATATGTATAAAAGAAGTCCAACACAGAAAATATACTCAACAAAATCATAGAAAAAAAAGAAACGTTCCCAACCTAAAGAAATACATGCCTACAGAACACTCAATAAACAGGACCAAAACTAAACAAAAAGTCCTCTCACCACATAATAATCCAAACAATAACATAGAGAATAAAGGAAGAATATTAGAAGCTGAAAAGGAGAAAGGCAGGAAACATATAAAGGCAGACATATAAGAATTATACCTGACTTATCACTGGAAATACTGAAAACGAGAAGGCCCTTAACAGACATTATCCAGAAACTAAGGGACCACAGATTCCAACTATAGATGACTATAATCAGCAAAGCTTTCATAGAGGGAGAAAATAAGATCTTCCATCACAATCCCAGATTTCAACAATACCTATCCACAAACCCAGGCCTACAAAAATTAATAGAAGGAAAACATCAACCAAAGCTACATCCACAGGAACACAGGCAATAGATGAGCTTACATCGGCAAATCCCAAAGAAGTGAACTGAAAACACAATGTAATCATCACCAACAACAAATAACAGGAGGTAGCAATCACTGGTCATTAATATCCATTAATATAAATGGTCTCATTTCATCTATAAAAAGACAAGTCTAATAAATAAGATATGAAAGTAGAATTCATCCTTATGCTGCATACAGGAAGCATACCTAACCTCACAGACAGACATTACCTCATAGAGAAAGGTTGAGAAAAAATTTCCAATAAAATGTACTTAACAAGAGGGTGTACCTATCAGAATATCTAGCAATCTAGACGTCAAACTAAAATCAATCAAAAAAGGAAAAGAAGGGCATTTGATGATCTTTCCAACAAAAATCCATCCAGACGAAATCTCAAATGTGAACATCTGTGCCCCAAACACAAGGGCTCCCACATTTGGAAAAGAAACATTACTAAAGTTAAATCACAACCCATGCATCAAGGACAACTCCACTGTTGATTGGAGCGCTCTGAAACTATTAGCTGGCAGGAAGCCCTTAACCTGAAGCTATGGGAAAACTTGCATATTCAAAGCATAATAGATCCCTACCCTAACTCTCAATAACCTGCACAATGCAGAACACTGTCCATTCTAGGTCAGTGGGAACTGAAGCTCCTTTCAGTGAAAATGGCACATAGATCTTAGGGAACAGGACAGATGAAAAGTGTGGGTATCTATACAAGCTGTAAGGTGATGATTTTCTTCAATGATTCCTGCAAGGTGGGTGTCTTTTTCTATGCTGTGAATATATATTTCTATTAGTGGATGATGCCTAAAGCTGTTTCAGCCAATGGGCAGGCAGGACATAACCAGGCAGGAAGTATAGACAGGGCTACCAGATCAGGAGAATGCTGGGAAAGAGGAAGGCAGAGGGGAGCAGCCAGAAAGATGCCATGTAGATGCCAAGGGATCAAGAGGGCTGGGTAAGCCAAGAAAAAAATCAGACACATAGTAATAGAAATGGGTTAATAATTAAGAAAAAACTACCCAATGAGAATCTTGATTCATCTGCCAAACAGTTCATAATTAATATATGTCACTCTGTGTTTCATGGGGACTAAAGTTCTGTGGGACCAGACAGAACAAATATCTGCCTACACTTCCCTCCATCAGGCCAGAATTCATTCTGAAGTATTTGTAGCCAGTTGCCTCTGCACCTATATGAGAGGTAACTTTGTGTGCTCTGATATCTAAATTGATTTCTTCTGTGAGGCCATGGCTGCAACATAGCATCTCCATTGCATATTAGGTACCAACCCTGATATCAGGCCTCCTACTACGGGAAGAGATGACAGATGGAAAGACCTGTGGGCTCCAAAAAATATTAGTGAGGCACCTGTGTGCATGTAAGATAGAGAGAAAGAGAGGTAGAGAGAGAGACACATACAGAGAGAGAGAGAGAGAGAGAGAGAGAGAGAGAGGGAGAGAGAGCAGGAGGGAGAGAGAGAGTATGTGTGGAAGTCAAAGCAGGATCTCTTTGAACTCTCTGAATCCCTGGGGCAGGGGATAGGGGAAGTCAGCATGAATAACAGAGTTTCGCCTAGTAGCTATCACTGTGCTACACATAGTAGGTGCTTGCGTTGGCACACTGGTCCCTGTGATGAACACTTGAAACAATTTAAAAGACGGTAAGGCTTCTTTTAGCTCCTGGGTTCAGAGGGTTTGGTCCATGGACCTCTGGCTCTTATTTCTGTGCCTGTGGTAAGGCAGAGCATCATGGCAGGAGCAGAGCTGATCTTTTGGAAACCAGGAAAGGGGGAGGGGCAGAAAAAGACCCACTTTAAGGGCATGCAGTCATGTTCTTCCTCCAAGCACAATGTCCCTCCCAAGATTTCCATGGCTTCCCAGGGAGAGAGCGAGGCCCCTGCAAGACACACCAGCTGCCACAGGCCACAATTTAATTTTATGTCTACTTGAAATATGATTGAATGACAATGGAGGAATTGATTTCTTCAATGTCATTTGAGTGGTAAAATTTGCATGTTGTTAGGGTCACCATGTTGGGTAGTGCCAGTTTATATATAACACTGAAACCCTGAAGGCCTGGGACTTTGAGACACAGAAAAATAGCAGGTATCACTGAAGTCAGTACTATCAGTCTGTGTTTCTCCCAGACCTCTAGATGAAGACCCAGAGAAAGTCAGTTTCCCCCAGAAATTCACATTAAGTAGGCTGCCCCTAGGGAATGGAGCTGAAGGGCACAGAGACACTTCTGGCTGTAAAGGCCTTCAGACAAGCTGGCCAGGCCTTGAGCAGGAGTCCAGTGTAGCTCTTGCTCCCCCTAGAAGCCCCAGTGAGAATTGCCTTCACTTCACTTCCTTCCTTGCCCTCTCTGACAAAACAGAACAATGTCACCCAGTATCAGAAATCAGATTGACATAGCCAACATAAGAATAAGCCACATAAGAATAGAGCAGAAAGGGTCCATAAAGATCATTTTTCCACACCCTAAACACAGGTCAAGGAGGTGACAGGAATTTCTCTGGCCTCTATGCCTCTGGCTGAATCCACAGATGGGAACTGAAAAACACGAACAGCTGGTTCCTGGTCAAGGTCAGGCCTTCCTTCTGCCCCTCAGCAATTGGGTGAAGACAGCAATGCTACCAGCCATCATGGAGCAATACATGCTTTTGGATCACATCTTGTTGAAAACTATCATTCCCACTTTGTTTGATCTTAAAGATATCAGTACTTTAAGTTTTTGAAAACTCTGTTGGCAGAACAAAGATAAATTAAATAGTGAGCTCCTATCATGAAAATAGTGAAACTAAAATGCTCAGATCGGTGGTGCATTTCTTTAATTCTGACACTTGGGAGGCAATGGGAAACCTGAATCTGTGAGATCTAGGCTGCCAGGGTCTATAAAGTGAGACCTTGTCTAAGAACAGAAACCTGAATCTCCCTGTGTATGACAGATTTAGTAGCACTTAAAAACAAAATGTTTTCTGCTTTTGATTGATTGAACAGATACTGTTTGTCCTTTTGGGGTAATACTGACAACATTTGACACTTTATCTCGCACAAAGGACTTCTTCCTGTCCAACTTCATTAATTTTTAATCTCCAACTCCCATGACTCAGCATGATATGGAGGCCACTTAACCAAGCCAGTTGGACCAACCACCAGTAAGTCACACTCTGCTAGGCCTATCTAAGCCGTGTGTAGCAGACTTTTGTTGAAAGTCAAAAGTTCAAGATTTTAGCTCTGAAAGCAGCTAGAGTGTACGTTGTTGGGCATAAATGACACTCATGAGATGACCATTCTTAACAAAGGCTGAGTGTGAATTGTCCATCAAAGCAACTAGGAAGGCGAGATAGCAGGACCATGATCTTGGACCATGTGTGTAGAGGATCTCATTTTTGATATGAGTGTGGCAGAGTATAGCTCAGTTCTCAGCCAATAGATACCTCCCTGTGGATAATTACAGGAGATGTTGGAACTGTTAACTTCTTTCTAGTGTATTGTGAATGTGGTACTCAGCTTTGTGTCCATGTGCACATGTGTACCGTGTGCCTACCTGTGTGCCCTGTGCTCATGCCTGTGCATATAGAGGCCAGAGGAGGACATAGGCTCTTTTGTTTTACTGCCTCAGCATTTATACTGGACTGGCTGTCCTACCCTGGGGTAGCACACATGGCCACACCCAGCTTTTATGTCAGTGCTGCAGGTTCAAACTCAGGGTCTCATGTTTGTACAACAGGAGCTCTTACCAACTCAGTCATCTCCTCAGCCCAAAGCTTAAAGCTTAATACAGAAAACTGCCAAATTTTCACTCATTGCAAAACAAAGTGAAGCAAAAATTAATGCCATGGGACTCAATACTATCTGCATGACCCTGAGTAGCCTCTGATAGTCGCATATAAAGAGACATATATAGACACCTATGTTTTTTTCTTTTCCTAATTTTCAACTGGAATCCTTTGGAAGGTACAGCTTACAACTTACAACCACAGTTCCTCTAAAACTGGAATCTGGTCCCAATATTTTTCTAGTTTTAAAGCACTCCAGCAAGATAAGGCCTTGAAAAGGGACTCACTCTATAATATCAGCCCCCAGACTCAAGCATTTTCAGGTGGGTCTGTGCCACACACTTTGGACCTCTTAGCCAGCACCAGCCCCTGACTATCAGGACACTAATTTGTACGGAAGTGCTTCTCCCATTACACATATCTGTCATTTGCCAGGAACTGCTTCCTTGCTAAAACTGCTCGTCAGCCATAGAAAATAATATAGGGGTTCTGAAGAAGGATGGAAGGAAAGGAGGAAGGGACAACAGAAGGTAGGAATGTAAGACCCGCAGAGGGCGTGGACCCTCAAGCCCTGACTCAGGAAAGGCGCTCCACCTCCCAAATCACTCAGAGGAGATGACTAAGTTGGTAAGAGCTCCTGTTGTGCAAACATGAGAAGCGGTTTTGATGCAAAAGCATGAGGTTTTTTATATTCCAGTGCACTGGGGTCCGCAGCCTACTCCACGTGGGGTACAGGACTCGGAACCCTGGGTACAGGGTTCAGACAGCTTTTATAGGGTTACAACAAAGCCCACACATCACAAACCAATCATCTCAATAGCATCCAGTGTGTACCAATCAATTTGAACTATCCAAGCCCGCACTTTGTCCAGGAAGTCTGCATTTGCTGGGGCTCCTGGGTAGTGTGGCCCAGTTCATTTCCTGTTCTCATTCACTCAAAGGTGCTGTCAGTAAGCCATCCTGTCATAAAACAGTCAAGAATGACCTTTTGCCTACTCACTGCTAGGGGGCAGAGTCTAGGGAAAATTGGGCTAAATATTTCCGTCCTTACAGGAACAAAGGTAGGAACAGAGGGAGGCAAAAAAACGGAGGAAGGAAAAAAGGAAGGAAGGGAAGTAAGAAACACGTGCTTACCAGGAATTCTTACTTCTAGTTATATATTAAAAGAAATGAAGGCATACATTTAACACTTTTAGGGATAGCAAAAGTTCTCAGTATATTAAGGCATTTGCCAGCCACCACACATGAAGTCCAGATTTCTACCGGAAGTGTGTCCAGGAAGGCAAATGCTCCCACTCTACCCTGTGACCAACTCAGAGCATTCTGAAGAGCCATAGGGCATGGTTTTCCTAAGATTTCTTATTTAAAACTCCTAAGAAGGAATAATTTGTAAAGTGGTTTCATATTCAGATACAAAATCAAGAGCATTTCACTTGATGGGAAGTTGAGAGTGGCAGGCATCCTTGAACCAGTTAAAAATCCTAGTCATTTACCCCTGTAGGAGTTGTTGCTTCCGTAAGTTATGTAATCAGGCACCAGAGCATGTGCTAGCAAATGCAATTCTCTGTTTAGATAGAGGGTGTGTACTAGAGCCACCCAGCTTGAGATCGCCCCTCTGTGCACATCAGCACAGCATGCGTGACCCCAGCTGGCTCTTGGTTAAGGTAGGCCTACATAAGTGTGTGGCTGACTAGGCTAAGAGATCATTCCACATGCAAAGCAGGTGTGACCATTTAAAAACACTACTGGGTCCTGTTTACCTTGTGGTTACAAACGATGTGCTTTTCCAACTCACTGCTTCTCTGGCTGCACATCAGGGCCAATGCAGACATGTCAAACAAACCCTGAAGATTGCTGCACCTGTACAGCCAGAGTACCAAGCTTGGTGGAGGGTGTCAGGATTGAAACACTGAGCAGACCACCTGGAGAAGTTATGAAGAAGCTGCTGCTATCACCACTGTTTATTAGAGACTAATGGGCTTCTACACCCAAGCCAGGGGATGGGCTAAGCATAGGAGGAAGTCATGCACCACCCACACCTGGGGTCAAAGCACAGGCACTGCACACTTGAAAGTTTTGAAAACAACCTTGTTTGCTCAACCTTGTTTGCATGGAAGTTCTACATCTGGGTGGGGAGGAAAAGCACTGTAAGGGACAAGCACTTAAATTTCCCAACAGAAGATGTTTACACTTCACCCAGATTTAATCAGACTCTCAGACAGCAATCTCATAGCATAGTAGGGCATTATTCATTTGAATTTGAAAGATGGGTGTTAGATTATGGGAATCAACCAGAAGAAGTATTGATGAAGTCCAGGATATGGGCTCCAATCCCCAGACTCAGTAGTGACTGCTGACAGCTGCACTTCTGTTTATTGTAAGGATGTGGTTAATGGCAAAACAATGTTGAGTTTCCTTTGGAGTTATAGTAACATTATATTGTTACACAAACGTGAGACACTCACCCTAATGTCTGTCATTAGCACATTCAATGGCTTTCCCAAGGCCACAGGTACATATGTTTTGGTTTTCCAGACAAGATTTCTCTGTGTCACCCTGGCTATACCTGAACTCGCTCTGTAGACCAACCAGCCTGGCCACAAACTCACAGAGATCCAACTCTGCCTCCCAAGTGCTGGGTTTAAAGTATTGAGCTACCATCACACATAGACACCCCACATGCCACCACAACAACCACTACAACTGGGCTGATATTTTCTGTTTTAAAGAAAAACATTTTTTACACAATATATTTTGATCATGGTATCCCCTCCCCCAACTCCTCCCAGATGTTCCCACTTACCTTCAGGCTCTTTATCTTTCCTGAAAACAAAAGCAGAACAACACAAAGAGCCCTTGAGAAAAAGAATAACTTGTTTTCATTGGCATTTAACCCCAGGCATTTGAGCACAAAAAGAACTAGAATGCCTGTGTACTCTTTCCACAGATCGATTCCCATACCAAGATCCACTGATTGGCTTTAAGCATTACCCTTCTTTCCAGCAATAAGGTCAACTACTACTGTAAGAGTGCCAACACTCCTGCCTTACTGACACCAATCTCAAAAATATTTCAAAAAAAAAAAAAAAAAAAAAAAAAAAAAAAAAAAAACCCAGAGTCCAAATCCAAATGTTCATACTAGGAAAAATAGCAATTTCCCATCTAAGAACACTACTGTCCATGAGACTGGATGTCTGGCAAACTAGGACTTTAGTCAGGACAATGGAAACCCCTCTTCTAACAGTACACTTGATCACCTGAGATCATTATCTGTATCCATTATATACACACCCCACTCTAACAATGGAGTATGTGTATCTTCCCCTTAACAACCATCAGAATTAAACATTCTATTATATCTTATCATTGTTGCATCCAGGTATAAAAGTAGGGAGATCTGGACAGGGCAAAGTTTCTTTTATCTTGTTCCAACTGGAACCTCCTTTGGTTTCAACTGAAACTGACACCCCATACAGTGGTTTGAAAGAAAATGGACCCCAAAGGAACTGTCACTGATGGGAGAGGTGGCCTTGATGGAGTAGGTGTGGCCTTGTAGAGGAAGTGTTATAGTAGGGCTTGGCTTTGAGGTCCCATATGTGCTCAAGGCACTGCAAAGTGACAAAGAATACTTTGTGCTGCCTGCAAGATTTATGATTGTTACTTCTCCAGCACCATGTCTGTCTACACACTGATGTTATCACCATGATAATGGACTGAACCTCTGAAATGTAAGGGAGCCATCACAAATGTTTTTCCATTATAAGAGTTGCCATGGTCATTGTCTCTTCACAGCAGCAGATACCCTAAGACACCCCCATCTTCTCCTGGTATGAAAAGTCCCCTGAGAAAGTACCCAAACCTGTTCAAGTAATTTGGGTCTAAATGTCCAGCCATAGCATGTTTTTGGCTTCTTTTGAACTTTTTCTTACTTTACTTCACCCTGCCAAACAAGATGTAGTTCTCCCATGTTCTTTTCCTTAAATGATCCCAGTAAAATGCATTCAATGATGTTCAAGTGTTTTTCTCTCCAGTCTGTCCCCAGCTGAATTAATGCAGACTGAATTCAGACCAGCCACTGTGAGTGGCCTTTTTGCCCTTTACTTTGCCACAAGGCCAAGCTTGCCTAAACTACATTTGCTTACATAATAAAACAACTGTCCTCCAAGTGAGCTTTCTGGGAAGATCCTATATTATTTTCATCTTTTGACTATAGAGAGTTAAATTATTTTGTAATCAGGTCATTTTTAAAAGAGAATTCAAAAAGTCTTCAATCAGCTAATAAAATAATGAAATGTCTATGCCATCTTCTTGAAAGTCCAATATGGCTACTTAGTATATGTCTTAGAGTCTAAAGATAGAGTATACGTACCAAATAGTAAGGAAATATAAAAAATTAGAAAAACTCCATCATATATGATATTTATGTTTACTTATGTATTAAAAAAAACTCAAAAAGAATACATCTTGGATTTTTAATCTTTTCCATAAAAAGCCTGAGTTGATACTCTTAAAATATGGTTAAGGTATTTTGCCATCACAAACAACAGGAACTGATTGGTCTATAAAGCACGGGTTTGGATGGTTTAAATTGATTTGTCTGCACTGTGTAGGCTCTGGATGCTATGAGATGATTGGTTTAAGATGCAAGGGCTTTGTTGTAATCCTATAAAAGCTATCTTACTTCTGCCCTCGTGGTCCTTAGTCCTCTGTCCCAGCGTGGCACATGACTGTGGACCCCAGTGACCTTGGAATATAAAAGACCTCATGCTTTTACATCAAGACCGCTTCTCGTGAATGATAGGGGGAGGCACCTTTCCTGAGCGGGTGCGTGAAGGTCTGCACTCTACAGGTACATTGGCTTGGAAACCGCGACCACCCCTCTCACCCGAGAACCTGGACTTGGAGGTATGGGGATCCCCTCTGATGTGTGTGTGTGTGTTTTTATGTATTTTGTGTTTGGCTGGCGTCTCTGTTCTGAGTATGTGTTCTCTGGTATCTGTTTTCTGGAATGCGTTCTTGGTTTCAGTTTGCATTTGTCTTCTTGGGCCATAAGGACCAGTTAACCATGATCAGCAGATATGCTATAAGGTTCACAAGCTACTTGCCCAGACCAGTGTGACCTAGTTATTGGTGGGTCGAGGTGGGCTAGAACCTGAAAATAATGGGACAGAAAGAAGGAATAAGACCAAGCAATGCTTGTCAAGGTCTAACTTTATTATGCACAAAGAGGAGTTTTTAAAGCAAAGCGGAGAGGAATTGGGGAGGGGTAGCTGTGTTGACTCTGAGGCTCTGGTAATGTCCTAGGCCATAAACATCAGACCATAAACATCTGCTTATCTCAGTTCCTGGCCACCCCAATAGTCTTAGAATATGACAAGGGGATGTTCTAATCAGTCTCTGCAGATGTTCAGCCCCTAGGTGGGTTAGACGATGTATCAGCTGGACATATTCTAACCCTTCTGAGTAAGGTAAAGCTTCTTTCTATCTAAAGTATAGCAAGTCCCCTTTGTCTACAGATTACCCTGTGTACATGTACAGTTACAAAAGCATAACTGCTGCCCGTGTAGATGTTTACGGATTCTCTCTTTGTCCAGCTGCAATGCTTGTGTTAAGGCCATGAGCTCAGCTTCTCATACTGAGGTTTCTTCTGGCAGGCTGCTGGCCCATCATTGCTGCCCCAGCCAATTTTTTACCTTGTACCATGTAGTTGTTCCCAATGGTGAACCAGTTCAATGCCTCCTTGGCCAGCAGGATGTCCGTGAGATCTTTGCAAACTCCAGTCTCTTTTACCAGCAGTTGATGGCAGTCATGAATCACCGGTTCATCAGTCTCCTCAGGCAGTAGAGTGGCAGGGTTGAGGGTAGCAGGCAGAGGAAGGTAATTCTCTCAGTGAGAAGCAGGCTTTGGTAGTGAGTCATGCAAGCATTGGTCATCCATCAGTCTGGGGGCTGCCGGGCGATGCTCTCCAGTGCATGGGGGGCTCTTATGGTTACTTTCTGCCCCAAAGTCAGCTTGTCAGCGTCTTTGACCAGTACCACCACGGCCAGGATAGCTTTTAGACAGCCAGGCCATCCACTGGCTACAGGATCAAGCTTCCTTGACAGATAAGCCACTGGTCTGTTTCATGGCCCCAGGGATTGAGTTAAACCCCCACCCGGGCTATTTCCTTACACTCATCTACGTAAAGGGTAAAAGGTTTAGTTACATCAGGGAGAGCTAGTGCAGGTGTACTCAGCAGGGCCTTCTTAATGGCATCAAATGCCTCCTGATGCTCTGAAGCCCAAGAGAATTTTTCTTTTTTCTTTTTTCTTAGTCAGTGGGTAGAGAGGGGCTGCTAGGGTCTCGAACCCTGGGATCCATAGCCTGCAAAACCCAGTTGTCCCCAGAAATTTTCTCATTTGCCTGGCTGTCGTTGGGGCTGGTATCTGGACTACGGTTTTCTTCCAAGCCTCTGTCAGCCATCCTTGCCCATCCCATGTACTGTACCCCAGGTAATTTACCTCTCTCCTGCAGATCTGGGCCTTTTTGGCAGAAGCTCCATAGCCCAGATCTGACAGTTCCAGCAGCAGTGCTTTTGCTCCTTCCATGCAGTCCTGCTGGGTGGCTCCTGCTAGAAGTAGGTTGTCCACATACTGGAGGAAGGTCACCTGGCGGAGTTGGATCCTGATGCTGGCGAGATCTTTATGAAGGGCCTTATTAAAGATGGTCGGGGAGTTTTTAAACCCTTGTGGCAGTCGGGTCCAAGTGAGCTGTCCGGTTTTGCCCCTGTCGGGGTCCCTCCATTCAAAGGTAAAAAGCAGTTGGCTGGTAGGATGTAACCTTAGGCAGAAGAAGGCATCTTTTAGGTCTAATATGATGTAGCAGCTCCGCTCAGGTGTGAGGGCACTCAGGAGGTTATAAGGGTTTGGGACAGTTGGATGTATGTCCTGTGTCCTTTTATTGACTTCTCTCTCAAGTCCTGCACTGGCCGATAATCATTGGTACCAGGCTTTTTAACTGTCAGCAAGGGAGTGTTTCAGGGAGATTGAATAGGAACCAGGACACCTTGCTGGATTCACCTCTGGATGTGGGGTCGAATTTCTTCCCCTGCCTCTCTACTCATGGGCTGCTGTTTAACTGACACTGGTGTAGCACTAGCTTTCAGCTGAATAACCTCTGGAGGCATTTGTTTGGCCAGACCCATTCTGGATATTTTAGCCCAAGCTAAGGGAGTATGGGGCAATCATCAGTCCATATTGGAGGTTCCAGCTCCATCTGAACAGTTGAGGTCAAGCTCTGGCTCCTCAAAGTGGAGTCTGCATTCATCTTTTAGCCTAACAGTAAGGACCTGCAATTGATTTCCCCGTGTATTGGTAACTGATGGCTGTTCAGAGTCAAAATGAATCCGGGCTCCTGCTTTTGACAGGATGTCTCTTCCTAACAGAGGGTAAGGACATCCTGGGATAACTAGGAACAAGTGAGATACCCGACCCATGCCAAGGTTCACTGTTCTACCGAAGGGTAGTCCATGAATATTGCACCCATTGCCCTGTGGCACCCATTACCATATGCACATTAGTCTTTGTCAAGAGGGATCCTGTTGCCCAGGCTTCCTGACTGTCTAGGGCCTGCTCTAAAAATTTTTAATTACTGCGGCCAAGATTTTAGTCGAATTTCTTTCCTGTTTTCTGTCATGCCTGTTCTCCCTCTAAAAGCCAGATTCATTGAAGCTCTCTGGGCTTCTGAGGTAGGGTCAAAGGGAGTAAACCGCCTGAAGGCCTCCATGAGCCTTTTAAGAAACTCCAAGGGAGATTTGGTTGGTCCCTGAATCACCTCCCTCATCTCAGCTAAATTGGTGGGCTGTCTCACAGCACCTGGGAGACATGCCATCAGAGCCTGGTGATAGACTTTTAAGCTCCTCCTACATTCCATGGCGTTGCAGTTCCAACTGGGGTGAGATGAAAGGAATCCCAAGTCAATAGTATTCTCTCCTGCTCCTCAGTTGTTAAGAGCTTCTGAAGCAGGCTGTTGACTGTTGACAAAACACAAGAGACTCTACCAACCCCGTGAAGCATTTGAGAAAGGGGGATGGTTAGTTTTTAATTATAAGGATCTAGTTTTCCAATTACAAAGATCTGAGGCACAGCACTGGAGGCTATAATCTGGAAACTGGAGGGAGCCAAACATGCACAGCCACATGGTCATAACCCTGCCCATCCATTCCGGCGTGGCTCCGCCCCTGCCGCCCTGGCCCACAGCCTCATGGCTGCACCTAGCCCTGGTGGCATGTTCCAGGGTGCTAGAGACCTGCGCTTTTACATTCTTGCTGGGTCTTCCAGGGCCCCAAAGATGGACCTGCACAAATGCTCCCTGGCAGTGGGTCAGGAAGAGAGCTAGGTCCTGAAAAACAGTTGCCTTAACGGCTTGGATAATCTCAAAATTAAATGCCATGCGGCACTGAATGTCCACTAACTCAGGCACAAAAGTCTGCCAGAATCTCCTTAATCTCTACTGACAAATGATGGGTTAACTTCAGTCCAGTGGTCAAGAGTTAAACTAAGGGAGAGTCGTCCATTACAGTCAGTCCTAGGGTAAAACTATAGACAAAGACAAGATGCCAAAGACTCACAGAACGAAAACACATCAAACAGAAACTAACAGACCCAGACACGTGACCTGCCTAGTCTCCAGCAAACATCAGACAGCAGACAGATTCAGAGTTCAGTCCTACCAACTAACAGACAGAAGCCGAGAACCTCCTCACCTCCCGGGGTATCTCGGGGAAGCAGCAAAGAGATTCAGATTTGGTCCTACTGACCGACAGACAGAAGCTAAGAGCTTCCTCATCTCCCAGGGTGCCCCCCCCACCCCCGGCATCAAACAGATTCAGACTTGGTCCTACTGACCACAGAAGCCAGAAACCTAGAGCCTCCTCACCGAGGCCCTATTCCTATTTGCCTACAGACAGAAGCATACAACTGGGCATCCCCAGACTTCTTATATTCCCCCTGGAGATTCCCCCAGGAACACAGCTTTGTGACCAAATAGCACTTCTGCTGATCACAGCCATTTAGTCTTTAGGGCCTAAAAAGGCAGCTGCAGACCATAACTGAGAATGCTTTGCAGAAAACCGGTACCAGAAAACACATCAAACAGCAACTAACAGATCCAGACATGTGACCCACCCTTGTTTACAGCAAACAGGCAGAAAACAGATACCAGAAAACACATATTCAGAACAGAGATGCTGGCCAACATATAATACATACCAGCACACACACATACATCAGAGTGGGTCCCAGTAAATCCAACTCCAGGCTCTCAAGTGAGAGGGGTGGTCACAGTCTCTGGGCCATTCCCTGTCAATGCACCAAATGAGAGACCCACGGAGGGCCTGGACCCTCAAGCCCCGACTCAGGAAAGGCACCCCCCAATTCACTCACGAGAAGTGGTCTTGATGTAAAAGCATGAGGTCTTTTATATTCCAGTGCACTGTGATCCACAGCCATACTCCATGTGGGGTAGAGGACTGGGAACCCCAGGTACAGGGTTCAGACAGCTTTTATAGGGATACTACAAAGCCTGCGCTTCAAAAACCAATCATCTCATAGCATCCAGTGTGGACCAATCAATTTGAACTATCCAAGCCCACACTTAGCCCAGGAAGGCTGCTTTCGCTGGGGCTCCTGGGCAGTGTGGCACAGTTCATTTCCTGTTCTCATTCACTCAAAGGTGCTGTCATAAAACCGCCCTGTCGTAAACAGTCAAGAATGTGACCTTTTGCCTACTCCTGGGGTCAGTGGAGAGTTCAGCTAAATTTTTCCATTCTTACACTGCAGTTCGCAGGTCCGCAGGTCCAGCACTGTTCTCGGTGTATACTACCGATTTTCTTCAGGGTTGGGGGACTCCATTCTGTAAAAGCCATCCCTGGAGCAGCAGGTTGGGCACCACTTGCCTGACCAGTGGGACCTAGTTATTCATGGATCGAGGTGGGCTAGAACCTGAAAATAATGGGAGAGAAAGAAGGAACAAGACCAAGCAATGCTTGTCAAGGTCTAACTTTATTAGTCACAAAGAGGAGTTTATAAAGCAAAGTGGAGAGGAATTGGGGAGGGGTAGCTGTGTCGACTCTGAGGCCATAAACATCAGACCATAAACATCTGCTTATCTCAGTTCCTGGCATCTGACTTAGTTCCTGGGGTCTGATTCATCTCAGTTCCAGGGTGAGTGGAACAGTTCTCTGTTTTACCAAGATAAGGCTTAATTCATGTTTTAAGGTGTAAGTAATTCTGCAAGAGAATGTGACTCCGGGCCAGCTCCCAACAAATTACAAAACTCATGGTGCACCATTGAGACTTCAGGTGTCAGCACAAAGCCTGAAAATTAACATAGCTAAAGCTGTAGGAATTTGCCACAAGATGACCTTGCCTAATTATAGCCTGCCCACAACAAAGCTGTTGTGGGATTTACTAGGAAACTCTAACTTGTGATCTTAGGGCCCCTAAATAAGTAAAAGAGTACAAGAGTTGTTATCAATGCTGTTAAAAGTCATTGGCAATGACTACTCCCTAAACTCAGTGAGCCAAATCCCTGATATGCTGACCACAGACAGGCCAAAATAGATGTTTTTATAATCTCATGCTTCAAGGGAATTGCTAACATTTTTATAGTATTTCTGTAAATACTAAACTGTGGACAAAGATCTGTTCCTTGAACTTTCTGCATAAAAACCCTATGCTCTTAAGTAAAAACTGCAGCAGTTGCAAACCACATCCAGTGTGTTAGTGTCTGTCTGGCATGCCAAAGCCACTCCTGACCTGGTCATCAGAGATTTGGTCTCCACACAGGCCTGTTGCCCACTGAGCAGTCTGCAGCAACTGACCCAAGAAGAGAAACAGGGGATCGAAGGTGCTAGCCCTGTGGAAAGATGAAGATTAGGGAAGACAGATTCGGACCCCTGGCGAGCAGAGGGTAACTTGAAAGTAGAGGGGAGACCAGTTGACATTTTAGTGGACACTGGAGCAGAACATTCTATACTGATACAGCCATTGATAAAATTAAAAAACAAAAATTCCAGGGTGATGGGTGACACAGGGCAACGGCAGTATTCAGGGACTACCAGAAGAAGAGTGGACCTTGGCATGAGCCGGGTAACCCACTCTGGTTATCACAGAATGCCAAGCATGTGTATAATCGCTTGAAAAGATTTCAGGTTTCTCAGTCTCTCCTCTGAAACGGGCATTCTTCCTACCAAGAAGCTTTGATTTTGGTAAAACAGGAAGAAAATCAAAATCCTAGTAACCTCCCTGCATTCTTGTACATCTGTGGAAATGGCACCAGTGGCTCTCTACAATGATGCCCAACTTGCTCCCTTCTAAGTTTTCTGGTATCTTCTTACAGGGCTTTCCTTGACCTCACACAGCTCTGCCTGCTTTTGCCTCCTAAGCCTGGGCTTCAATAAAGCTGTGTCTTAAAATGCCGGAAGCAAATTACGTTTTCACTGAGAAACATAAGCTATATGGATGAGATTCCCATCTTTGGCATCTCTTTGCTTTTCTGTAGGCTATCTCCTTGTTTGGCCATTTCCCATGGAAAGTGTTCCACAGATACCGTAAGTTCACACAGATGTGTCTGCTGAGGGATTGTTGTGAATTCTCACAAGGTGTTGTATATCTCAGACTCTTAGAGAAAAAGGATGTCGATTCCCACATTTCATCCTTAGGAAAACAAGGCTGGTTTTCTTTACTAAATCAAAACCCCCAGAAGACTCCATGTACCCAGGCACACATCTGAGGCAATACTGCTCCACCATGGTAGGCTCAAACTTGCATATTGCCTGGATGGAAGGTTCCTTCTCAGCAGGAGCCATGAACATGTCCCGTGGCTTTGTCCAGTTGTCCAAACAGCAATGTTGTATTATGTCTACCTATAAATTGGGGTGGCCCATGTCTAATTCACCATGAATATTCTGTTTTCTCTCCTATGTTGTATACATGGATTTAATTTGCTATTCCTTTTGTTACAATATTGTCACCGGACTGATGGAGAATGCTTCATTCTTTCTCATAGAGCATATATGTACATTACTCTGATCAAATGTGACACTTGTTAGAGGTTGAAAATTAAAGGGATCAGTGACCATTGTTCCTTAGGGATACAAACAATGGCTTCCATCGAAAGATCAACGTTGAGCATCAGGCACAATGTGTCTTTTGGTGAGGTCAGAGTTTGAGAGCCGACACACAAGGACCCCACTAGGAATGTCCTCTAACTGCCTTCCTTCCTCCAGTAGATCAGAAAAACTACAGCATGAACTGGAGCAAGCTTCAGGGCATGATGAGAGCCTCGGGCAGACAGAGATGCTGCAGCAGGGCCACTAAACTTCTGTGACAGGCAGGTGACCTACCTTCTTGTAACATTTTCAGAAACCATGACATTCTTTGGCTGGCTTTTCTTTCTAGACTCTGGTCTCCTGCATGTCAATGGGCTCAGATTCTGTCTCTTCATTGAATGACAAAGGCTACTTTTGGATCTCATTGCCTTTCTTTCTCTCACAGCACTCTATCAGTGAATTCAGAAGGCTGAAAGAAGACACAGAAAACCACAAGTCATAGCATTCTCCCATTCTCCACTCAGGGAATAAAACATCAAACCTTAATGATTGCTTGCACTTCGAAGCCCCAAGACGCCTGGCTATCCTTGTCAAGAATGGCTTTGAACAATATGTGGCTACCTTCCCATTTTGGGTCCATAGCTGCCCATGGTGTGTAGTCCGTGGAAATAAACCAGACTCTAATGAATAGCGCTTAGCTTAACTTGCATGTTTAGTTCATTGATTTCAAGTTTGCTTACTTTAACATTTTGATGTTCTCTGTTTTGCTTAGAAGTTTTGTCATTTATTGTTCTTGGTTTATAATTAATATGTTGCTAAGGCTAAATGTTTTGTGTATCAAATACCCTTTTTAAGCCCCTGTTGAGTCAAATGACTTTGTTTTTGTAAATAAAAAATAAATCAAACACTTCCTCTTTAAACTAGACATTTATTCAAGTGTGGTGTCACACTCCTATAACTGCAAAACTCCACAAATAGAAATGAATCTGTGCATCTTCCTGGTGACTTTAGACAGGTTATTATTTCCCAGACACACAGAGCTAAAAACCCAGTTGGCATGGCATGGTGTACTCCCTAGTCAAACACTACTTGATGCAAAAAGATACCTATTCCCAACGTGACATCACATATTTGCTACTCCAAGAAATGGAGTCTCCATACACATATATTTATGACATGAGCATGTGCAAGATATTCTTGAGAAATACTCCTGTGTCTTTAATTCATCTCGGGGAAAAATGAACCTCCATTATGGGAATATAAAAAAATAATGAAACCCAATTATATCTGCTTCTGATTTCCTTCAAAGGTAGCAACAGTGACAATTGCAAGGTAGAGAATGAAACCTGCTAAGGCATATTGGGACACACATTATTTTAAGGTACAGTTGACTGGACTACTTATTTCACACAAATCCTTTTTTCAGATTCCTTTACTTATATTTATATGTACTGGTAGTTTGCCTGCCCTCTGTGTACCAAAGTACAGTTTCCAAAACAACACTGCAGGGCAATGGATAAAGGAAAAGAAACGCCCATGACAAAGGCAAGGGAGTTTGTCTTGGGATGGCACACATTCAAGCAGAGTGCCTCTGGTTTCAGATTTTCCCAATATGTATCTACAATTCCAACCCTTGAGGAGTTTATATGTCTTCCGTGAGTTCCATTCTCCAAAATGTTGAGTTCCGTGCACAAAAGTGCTCATGGTGTCATTTTGGCCTCCATTCAGAAAGACGGGCAGTGGGACTGAGAATTTCTGATTTGAAGACAGGAGACACATCATCCCAGTTTTTGGTGGGCACAACCCACATAAAGCAGACGACAGGAAATTTCTCAGCGAGCTGTTTCATCAATCCTAAGGCAAAAGCTCATGCCCCCCTCACCCCTCTTCACGGGAACATCTTGCCTCTGCTGGCATAGGGTCAGGGCAGCAGTTGCAATGAGCGAAAGATGTCCCAAGTCCATAGTGGGCAGGGTGTGGCAATCCACGTGAGTTTGTGTGATTCGTGAAAACTTTGTTCATGGTGGTTTTTTGCTTCTAGCTCCATGCCCTACCAACGGCCTACTCCTTTATTAGAAAAGATCAAGATGGAACATAAACAGGCCATGGCAGACCTACAGAGGTTGGAGAAGGAGAATTCGGAAGCTTTCAGAAAATTCCAAGAGCTGGATGAGGGGTCACTCTTCTATTGGTAAGTGCCTATCTTCCAGGGGAACACAGCATTGTGAAATGACCGACTCTACCCAATGTTTTCTCTGCACTGCAATGTCCACGCTTCTGGGTCTCTAGCCTTAGGACTCTTAGCAAGCATCCTTTGCAAGCATCTTTTGATCTTGTGCCGCTGACACTCAGTTTTGCTAATTGTGAGAGAGACTCTTAGCTCCTCCCAGGAACAGACTCAGACCCTTAATAGGATGGAGCTCAATGGTTATTAACCTTCCCAATGCTCTGACCATTCCAAGACAATTTGTCGTGTTTAGGTGAGCTCCAACCACAAACTCAATTTTCTTGCAACTTCTTAATTGTAATTTTGTTACTGTTACAAATCATGAGGTAAGTATTTGGTGTGCAGCATATGTGAGTTGTCACCCTTTCGAAGTGTCATGCCATCACCAAAGGAGTCATGACCCATAGTTTGAGGGTCACTTCTCTGGGTAGAGGACCAATATGCAACATGACAGTGGTGTCGGGCAGGGTCTCAGGAAGTGGCAAGTTGCCCCCATGGGTCCTCTACAACCCTTGGGTCTCCTATCCTCCCTGGGAGCGGATCTGTCCCTTACCTCCTGATGCTGTCCCATTACCATGGTCAGTGAACGGCACTGAAGGACACAATGTGGTTGGTAGACATCCTTGGATGTCTTCTCTTGTGGGTATATTCAGAAAGGGTGTGATTCCCTTTGGGACTGTCCGTTCTCTACTCTTGGCATCCGGATTGCAGCTGTCGTGGCTGCATTGGCCTCTTGTCTCTGTCTTCTTTACGACCAGTGGGGCAGATGGGTTATGGAGGCAGGGGTGGCAGGAGGAGGCTGGAAGGGCTCACTATACTGAGACTGTTCACAGCGATCTGCAGCAACAACTGCACAAGGAGAAGACACAGCTGCACAAAGTGGTGGACAAGCTGAGGCAAGAGACTAAGAAGGTGCTAGGGGAATGGATCCTGCTGCAGCACTATCTGGGGGAACTGAAAGTCATCTTTGAGGAGGAAGAAGAAGGCATCAGAGACTTCTGGACCCAGGTGCAGCAGGTAGGGACGAGCAGATGTCTGCGGATTAGGCCCTGCACCATTTCCTCCTGTTACCTTAGCCCGTCTACCCATCCGACCTAATGTGCTTTCCCTTATCCCTTTCCTGGCCCTCGCACACACATTCATCCAACTCATTCTCATGACGACATCCAACTGTTCATCAGTGTTTCTGGAGGAGAGTCTCTTGTAAGAATGAACTGGCAAACAAACCCTGCTGCTTTTCTTGAAGCTTCAGGTCAAGCAGGGAGAGGGCTCAACAACGCAAAATACACTTCCAAGTCATTGAGATGGCCGGGATGCTGTGTACTGACTTGAGGGAGACACTTCCCTATCCCGTGGCTCATTGCCTTTGCAGAGTCCATGTGACGTCACTTGGGAGCAGGGAAATCAGCTGGGAATTAGGAGATCCTACTACAAATGTCAAAGAGTCATTCTCATTGGCCCTGCGTTGGATTCCATGTGGCCTCTCTTCTTAAAATTCTCTGCATCCCAATGTTGTCAATTCACTCCGCTCAACTCTTGCTTCACACTGTCAGGAACCTCAGTGTGAGGTGGCCACCAGCGTTTCCTATGTGTTTCCTTGGCAAGGTCTCCCTACATGCAGCTTACAGTATGGTGCCGATGGGTTGTCCATGCATGGGGAAGGGGGCTTGTGTCAGGCTCCTTGGTTTTATTGGGAGCTCTGAGGCTTTCAGAAAATAAAATCCACACAGTGCAGCATAGTCTGGACAATCAGAACATATTCTCCTATGCAATTTTAGTCCTGGGATATGGAGTGCAGAGGCATTGGATTCTTCTGAATTATCTGCTGTGCTTAATCCAAACTAAAGTGATCATCTAGCATGTTGGCTCCTCATCTTCTTTTGTGCTCAGATTCCATCTGTGCGCTTCTATCTCTGGATCTCTCCCGGTCTCTGTTCTTTGATGCTTTGTTTTGTGTTTGGAGCTATGGACGTTGTATATCATACACCAAGCATGTGCATAATCGCTTGAAGAGATTTCAGGTTTGTCAGTCTCTGCTGTGAAATGGGCATCCTTCCTACCAAGAAGCTTTGATTTTGGTAAAACTGAAAGACCACCATGCTCCTGGTATCCTCCCTGCGTGCTTGTACAGTCAGCGAATGTACTCATGCCTGTGCTCAAAACGCTCCTAAGAACTCATTCTTCTAATGAATAGGAGCAGCAGAGACTGGAGGGAAACCTGCAGTCCCAGCAGAAGGAGAGGGAGCTGGTCAACCAGAAGAAGAAGTTTGCAGAAAAGCTGCAGCATTACTTGACAGTCTCCCTGATGAGGTATGTACCAGAGTGGGAGTTGGGATTTGGATCCAGGTGGATCTCCTTCTTCTACCTCGGGTCGCTGCCTTTTGTGGTATCTGCATATTCACACCTCTCCCCGACAATATCAGAAGAAGAACAAGTCAGAGTCATGCTGATGCAGACAAGAAGAAGTTCCCTACAGGTAATAACATGCTCGACATTCAGGGAGTTGTAGAATGATGCCCACCTTGCTCCCTTCTGAGTTTTCTGGTATCTTCTCACAGGGCTTTTCCTTGAACTCACACAGCTCTGCCTGCTTTTGCCTCCTAAGCCTGGGCTTCAATAAAGCTGTGTCTTAAAATGCCAGAAGCAAATACGTTTCCACTGAGAATCATAAGCTGTATGGATGAGATTGCAATGCTTGGCTTCTCTTTGCTATTCTGTTGGCTGTTCTCTTTGTTTGGCCATTTCCCATGGGAAGTGTTGGACAGATACCTTATGTTCCGCCATTGCCTGGGGAACCCACACAGACGTGTCTGCTGAGGGATTGTTGTGAGCTCTCACAAGGCGTTGTATCGCAGACTCTTGTAGAGAAACAGGGTGTCGATTCCCAGCTTTCATCCTTAGAAAAACAAGGCCGGTTTTCTTTACTAAATCAAAACCCCCCAGAAGACTCCATGTTCCCAGGCACACATCTGAGGTGTTCCTGCTCCACCATGGTAGGCTCCATCCTGCATATTGCCCGGATGGGAGGTTCCTTCTCAGCAGGAGACATCAAGATGTCCCGTGGCTTTGTCCGGTTGTCTAAGCAGCAATGTTGTATTATGTCTACGTATAAACTGGGGTGGCCCATGGCTATTCACCACGAATATTCTGTTTTCGCCCCCATGCTGTTATGCATGGATTCAGTATGCTATTCCTTTTGTTACAATATCGTCACAGGACTGATGGAGAATGCTTCATTCTTTCTCATAGAGCATATACGTACATTACTCCAATCAAAGTTGACACTTGTTAAAGGTTGAAAACATTCAAATTTAAGGGATCAGTGACCATTGTTCCTTAGGGATTAAACAATGGCTTCCATCGAAAGATCGACGTTGAGCATCAGGCACGATGTGTCTTTTGGTGAGGTCAGAGTTTGAGAGCCAACACACAAGGACCCCACTAGGAATGTCCTCTAACTGCCTTCCTTCCTCCACCAGATCAGAAAAACTACAGCATGAACTGGAGCAAGCTTCAGGGCATGATGAGAGCCTCGGGCAGACAGAGATGCTGCAGCAGGGCCACTAAACATCTGAGACAGGCAGGTGACCTACCATTGTATGACATTTCCAGAAACCGTGACATTCTTCGGGTGGATTTTCTCTCTTGACTCTGGCCTCCTGGGTGTCGATGGGCCCTGATTCTGTCTTGTCATTGAACGAAAAAGGCTATTTTGGGATCTCATTGCCTTTCTTTCTTTCTCTCACAGCACCCTTTCAGTAAATTCAGAAGGCCGAAGGAAGACACCGAAAACCACAAGCCATAGCATTCTCCACTAAAGAACCAAAGCATCCATCCTTGGTGATTGCTTCATCTTCAAAGCCCTAAGACGCCTGGCTATACTTGTCATGAAAAGCTTTTAACAATCTGTGGCTGCCTTCCTATTGTGTGTCCATAGCTGGCCATGGTGTGAAGTCCGTGGAACTAAATCTGACTGGAAAAAAAAAATAGCACTTAGCTTAACTTGCTTGTTTAGTTCATTGATTTCAAGTTTGCTTGCTTTGACATTTTGATGTTCTCTGTTTTGCAAAAAAGTTTTTGATTGTTTTGTTCTTGGTTTATGCTTGATATGTTGCTAAGGCTAAATGATTTCTGTATCAAATGCCCTGTTTAAGCCCATGTTGAGTCAAATGACTTTGTTTATGTAAATAAAACAAATATACAAACTCTTCCTGCTTAAACTAGACTTTTGATCAAGTGCGGTGTCACACTCCTGTAATTGCAAAATTAAACAGATAGAAATGGATCACTGCATCTTCCTGGTGACTTTAGATACATTATTATTTCCCCAACAGACAGAGCTAGAAACGCGGTTGGTGTCTTCGGTGGGCATGGCATGGTCTACTCCCTGGATAGACACTGCTTGATGGAAAAAGATCCATATTCCACACGTGACATCACATATTTGCTACTCCAAAAAAAATGTACTCTCCATACACATATATTCATGACATGATCATTTGCAATGGATTCTTGAGAAATACACCTGTGTCTTTCTAATTCATCTCAGGAAAACAGAACAACCATTATGCGTGTGTATAAAAAAAAATAAATAGGGAAACCCACATATATCTCCTCCTGAATTCCTTCAAAGATAGCAACAGTGATAACTGCAAGGTAGAGAACAAAACCCACTATACCATATTGGGACACACGGTATTTTAAGGATCCGTTGACTGGACTTCTTATTTCACACAAATCCTTTTTTCAGATTCGTTTACTTATATTTATATGTACTGGTAGTTAGCCTGCCCTCTGTGTACCAAAGTATACAGTTTCCAAAACAACACTGCAGGGCAATGGATAAAGGAAAAGAAACGCCCATGACAAAGGCAAGGGAGTTTGTCTTGGGATGGCACACATTCAAGCAGAGTGCCTCTGGGTTCAGGGTCATTCCTCAAAATCCCTTAGGATCAGGTTAAAGCAGTTATGTCACCTCTCACCTAGATGACAGTGCAGGTTAGGCCCAGCACAGAAATGGAGAATTGAGAAGATACTCCTGTCGAAGTAGCTTTTGGAAATGACGGCTGTTGATGCACTAGCTACTCAGTGTTCATAGGAAGTAACTGCAATGCTACCTTCTTCTGATGAGTGGGCATGTCAGTGCAAAACTAGGAAGTGAGTCGGATGGCTGATGATACTCTACTCTTTTACTATAACAACTCTCAGAAGGTTTGGAAGAAGGCTTCGTTCCAGAGGAGTGCTTTCTTCTTGTGAAGTACCCCTGGAATCCATGTGACTTCTGAGGGTATGAGTTGAGTCTGAGAGTTAATGTGTGAGGGAAGTATTCCAGTGGGTTCCAGTTTGGTTCCATCAAACAATAGCTGTGGAAATCTCTACTTTCTGGGGAGGAGTGTGCACATTTCAATAGCTGTCTGTGCCACCGGTCACCTTCTCTTTCTGAAAAGTTAGCCATACCCGTAGCCACACTGGAATCTAACTGAGACTTCATCATTCTGCACTTCTCATTACAACCGTGTGACATGGGATTCCTTGACCACCTTTCTTTCCATTTGCTGTACAAGCCTGGGTCTAGCCATGCCTCTCTTCAATTTGGCCCCTCACCATGGCCCTTTTGTGTCTTGAAAGATGTCCCAAATAGATAATCATGGCTTCTTCTCCTCTCACCTTGTAGAATGTAAAATGCATTTTAGTAAAATTATTAATATTCCATAAGCTGCATTGTTCTTTACTACATTTGCTGGTATATTTGTGACCATTCCCAATTTTTGCTTATATATGGAGTGCTAGAATGAACATGCATAAGGAGCTCTTTGACAAAGTCAAGTTTCAGATAGGATGCAAGGGCATTTGTTGGAGTAGCCAGAGACTCCAGCAGACTGGGTAGAGAGAGGAGGCATCGTGCATGGACGTAGCGAATTCTGAGCATAGAACTCTCTACATAGCAGAGATCAGAGAAGAATGATGTCAGATGAAAACAACCAAATGATCTAACGTGTACTGATTGGGCTCCAGAATGACAGGGAGGGAGAGTAATGAAAGAGATGTCTTGATGGGGACCGTAAGGGTTAGGGGGAAACCTGATGGGAAGGAAGCTCCCAAGAAACCACAGGAAGAGGATAGGCAAGCCTCCTCTACCAAAGGTGCAGTGTGTCTCTCTATTGACCATCTGTGGGATTCAGATGAGTGCCTACCCTCATTGTCATCAGAGACCCTTCAACCAGTAGCTTATTGAAGCAGATGAAGAGATGCACAGGCAAGCAGTGGGAAGTGTGCCAGATGTCTTCTTGAACAGGAGCAGGAGGGATTGATTGTACGATCCAGTCGGGAGTGGGTGGTCATGCTCTTGAAAGGATGAATCCACAAAGACAGCTGAACTAAACTCCGGAGACCTACCGACGACTTTGGACCTACATCTAGTGAGTGAACTTGCATAGGGCCAGCCTAGGCCCCCTGTGTTGTAGCTTATTCAGTTTGTGGGGCTACGTCCCTGTAGTGGGATAGACCAGGAACAACATAGAGGACTGGCCCTCTCCCTGGCAATTCAGTTGGCTGTGTGCCACCTACTCCATAGAACAAAACAGTCCAATCCCCATGTGGAATATACTCACTGACTTCCAATAAATCAGGAAAATCTGGTTTTCCTGGAAGAAGGGGGTGCCACAAGGCGTGCTTTGTGTCCCAGGAAAGAATCATGCACAGGAATAACTTACTTCTGCTGAGTCATGAGGAAAGCTGGTTAGCAGGGAGTCCATTTTCATCCCACTTGACATCAGCAGCCCCTCTCCTCAACCTTCCCTTGTATCCTGGACACAATAGAATGCTGTGATGTCACCTGTGTTGTGGCAACTCCAACTGCCTTTGGCTTGGCGAGTACTTCAGTGCCTTTAAGGTTCAGAGATGAACATGTTGGCAAGACTGCGGAATCTCCTTAGGAGAGAAAACGGACAGGGGAGAGAGACCAGAGAGAGAGTGAAGAAAGCTGACATTCAGCCTCACTTTCAAGGCTCAAAAAATAAATGCTTCAGAAGAAAAAACAGTAAGTTCTGGGCAGGAGATGAGGAGCTCTGTGGAGAAGGTTGCCTTTAGCTGGGATTGGGGTAATGGGGGCACAGGAATTGGGGTCTCTGGGAACAAATTGGACTCCACCTCCTGACACGTCTCTGGGAAGTCGAGGATTCCAGGCTAGTAATCTGTCTCTCCCAAATGTCAGGAACTGGCAGGGCAAAAGCTCCAAGTCCGGCTGGGAGCGCTTGGTTTTCAGTCTTACAGGACAGTGTGGCTTGAGGGAGGAGTAGCATCCAAATGAGACCAGAATGAGGGGAGGGACTAGTGGCGTGTGCTCAGCATAAGGCAGGGCATCCCTGTACTTGAACGGGCGTGGATAACTTGAAGTACTGTGAACCTTCTCTGTGTGCCCTGAGTTGCCAGTGATGTCCCATTGGGAGTCTGGTGCCCATGGTCTGCACCCGTATGGCTGCCCCACCTGTAGACGTGTGCTTTGAGTAACAGGTCAAGATGTTTTGGCTTCTCTAACAAACACCTGAGTGCCTGTGGACTGCGGTCATTTCCTCCAAGCTTCTCAACCCAGAGACTTGTGAATGCTACGGGTCATCTGAAAGGAGACTATGCAGCTGTGAATAAGCTCGAGGAATAGTCTTTCTTTCTTTCTTGGCTTCTAGTATGTGCTTTGGGGCAGGGGAGAGCAGCTGGCAGAGTCATGCAACTACCTTCAGAGATCAGAGAACTGACATCCCCTGCAGAGGCCACTCAGGTCTGGGTCAAATTCCATTGGTTTGTCACTGAGTCACAGGCACGGGAGCTTTCTTCAACACTTTGAGGGCTCAGAGGGTTCTGCAAATCCTCCATGGTTTGAGGAATACGCTTGAGGACGTTCTTTCTTTCTTGCCTTGAAGCATGCGCTGAGGGGACAGAGGAGAGAGCAGCTGGCTGAGACATGCACCTACATTCACAGATGGGAGATCTAAGATTCCCTGCAGGGCAGCAGATGCCTGGGGTCAGCAACATTGGTGTGTCATCGAGTGACAGGCACACGACCTTTCACAAACATATTTTAGGGCTCAGGGTGATCGATGTATCCTCTATGGCTTGTCATAATGCAAGTTGATTTGCGTTCTTCTAACCACAGGGGTTGCTGGAGAGCCTTCACCACCCACAGCCCTCCTCACCAAAAAGGAGCTGAAACGGCAGGTGGACAGTCTGAGCAGCCAGCTAGATCAAGTGTCCATGGAAACAAAGGAGCTGCGAGAGTGCCTCACCTCCATCACGGAAGGATCTCCTGACACTAAGTATTCACTGTTTCCAATGCCTTGGTGACCATCTCGGTTCCACAATTTCACCCTTAGTTTATTTCACCTAGGACCCGAGTTTCTGACAATCTACACTTGCACAGAGTACCTTTGCTAGACACCATCGATCCACATGCTTCCAAGAAGGAGAACCTGAAACCCGGCAGGAGTGGGATTGGGAGGCACTATTTTTCTGTTTCCTCCGAAGGAAGAAAACCAGCGACTCTGGCCCCAGTCAAATAACTCAGAGATTGGGACAGAGCTGTGAGTTCCCAGGCTGCATATGGAGAGATGATGCCAAAGTGGCAGCTTCTGTGAGATATCAGCTGCTGTGAGTCTGTGGTGGTTCTCTATTTGTCTGGCAAGACATTGCGTGCTGGCTTCTTCAAGAGGCAAGCAAGATGCCTGCTGACGCACTTCAATGTACAGATAAAAGGGAACTGTTCAACCACTGCACATTTTGCGCCTCTCTCTCTCTCGCTCTCTCTCTCTCTCTCTCTCTGTCTCTCTCTCTCTATGTATCTATCTCTCTGCGTGTCTTGGTCTCTCTGTCTCTCCGTCTCACACACACATGCAGAAACACACAGACATGTGTGTATATATGTGTTTGTGCATTTGTGCTTGAGTTCCCCTCTAGACCCTGCAAGCAGGGTTTCTGTGGTTGGGCATGAGGAAGTTTATGTCTCACCGTTCCCAAGTGATACCTGTGATGAGCATTGGGATCGCCAGTGGATCCCCCATTCTTCCGATGTGCTCACCTTAGTTCCATGAAGATATCCCCTTGAGGAGTTTATATATCTTCCGTGAGTTCCATTCTCCAAAATGTTGAGTTCCGTGCACAAAAGTGCTCATGGTGTCATTTTGGCCTCCATTCAGAAAGACGGGCAGTGGGACTGAGAATTTCTGATTCGAAGACAGGAAGGAGACACATCATCCCAGGTTTGGTGGGCACAACCCACATAAAGCAGACGACAGGAAATTTCTCAGCGAGCTGTTTCATCAATCCTAAGTCGAAAGTTCATGCCCCCTCACCCCTCTTCACGGGAACATCCTTCCTCTGCTGTCATAGGGTCAGGGCAGCAGTTGCAATGAGCGAAAGATGTCCCAAGTCCATAGTGGGCAGGGTGTGGCAATCCACGTGAGTTTGTGTGATTCGTGAAAACTTTGTTCATGGTGGTTTTTTGCTTCTAGCTCCATGCCCTACCAACGGCCTACTCCTTTATTAGAAAAGATCAAGATGGAACATAAACAGGCCATGGCAGACCTACAGAGGTTGGAGAAGGAGAATTCGGAAGCTTTCAGAAAATTCCAAGAGCTGGATGAGGGGTCACTCTTCTATTGGTAAGTGCCTATCTTCCAGGGGAACACAGCATTGTGAAATGGCCAACTCTACCCAATGTTTTCTCTGCACTGCAATGTCCACGCTTCTGGGTCTCGAGCCTTAGGACTCTTAGCAAGCATCCTTTGCAAGCATCTTTTGATCTTGTGCCGCTGACACTCAGTTTTGCTAATTGTGAGAGAGATTCTTAGCTCGTCCCAGGAACAGACTCTGACCCTTAATAGGATGGAGCTCAATGGTTATTAACCTTCCCAATGCTCTGAACCTTCCAAGACAATTTGTCGTGTTTAGGTGAGCTCCAACCACAAACTCAATTTTCTTGCAACTTCTTAATTGTAATTTTATTACTGTTACGAATCATGAGGTAAGTATTTGGTGTGCAGCATATGTGAGTTGTCACCCTTTCGAAGTGTCATGCCATCACCAAAGGAGTCATGACCCATAGTTTGAGGATCACTTCTCTGGGTAGAGGACCAATATGCAACATGACAGTGGTGTCGGGCAGGGTCTCAGGAAGTGGCAAGTTGCCCCCATTGGTCCTCTACACCCCTTGGGTCTCCTATCCTCCCTGGGAGCGGATCTGTCCCTTACCTCCTGATGCTGTCCCATTACCATGGTCAGTGAACGGCACTGAAGGACACAATGTGGTTGGTAGACATCCTTGGATGTCTTCTCTTGTGGACATATTCAGAAAGGGTGTGATTCCCTTTGGGACTGTCCGTTCTCTACTCTTGGCATCCGGTTTGCAGCTTTCGTGGCTGCATTGGACTCTTGTCTCTGTCTTCTTTACAACCAGTGGGGCAGATGGGTTATGGAGGCAGGGGTGGCAGGAGGAGGCTGGAAGGGCTCACTATACTGAGACTGTTCACAGCGATCTGCAGCATCAACTGCACAAGGAGAAGACACAGCTGCACAAAGTGGTGGACAAGCTGAGGCAAGAGACTAAGAAGGTGCTAGGGGAATGGATCCTGCTGCAGCACTATCTGGGGGAACTGAAAGTCATCTTTGAGGAGGAAGAAGAAGGCATCAGAGACTTCTGGACCCAGGTGCAGCAGGTAGGGACGAGCAGATGTCTGCGGATTAGGCCCTGCACCATTTCTTCCTGTTACCTTAGCCCGTCTACCCATCAGTCCTAATGTGCTTTCCCTTATCCCTTTCCTGGCCCTCGCACACACATTCAACCAACTCATTCTCATGACGACATCCAACTGTTCATCAGTGTTTCTGGAGGAGAGTCTCTTGTAAGAATTAACTGGCAAACAAACCCTGCTGCTTTTCTTGAAGCTTCAGGTCAAGCAGGGAGAGGGCTGAACAACGCAAAATACACTTCCAAGTCATTGAGATGGTCGGGATGATGTGTACTGACTTGAGGGAGACACATCCCTAAGCCGTGGCTCATTGCCTTTGCAGAGTGCTCACCTTCTGCACCCGTATGGCTGCTCCACCTATAGACATGTGCTTTGAGAGACAGGCCTAGATGTTTGGGGTTCTCTAAAAAGACCTGAGTGCCTGCGGACTACGTTCATTTCCTCCATGCTTTTCAACCCACAGATTTATGAATTCTACAGGTAAATTGAAAGGGGAGTCTGCAGCTCAGCTGTGAATCAGCTTGAGGAATATTCTTTCTTTCTCTCTCGGCTTCTAGTATGTGCTTTGGGGCAGTGGAGAGCAGCTGGATGAGTCATACAAGTACCTTCCGAGATCAGAGGTAAGCTCAAGCCTGGGTCAAAATGCATTGGTGTGTCACTGAGTCACAGGCACAGGAGCTTTCTGAATCATTTTGAGGGCTCACAGGGATCTGTATATGCTCTACGGTCTGAGGAATACGCTTGAGGAAGTTCTTTCTTTCTTGTCTTGAAGCATGTACTGAGGGGACAGAGGAGAGCAGCTGGCACAGACATGCAAGCACATTCACAGATGGGAGATCTAAGATTCCCTGCAGGGCATCAATTCCTGGGGACAACATACATTGGTGTGTCATTGAGTGACCAGCACAAGATCTTTGACAAACAAATTTTAGGGCTCAGAGTGATCCATATATCCTCTATGGCTTGTCATAATGCAAGTTTACTCATATTCTTCTAACCACAGGAGTTGTTGAGGAGCCTTCACCACCCACAGCCCTCCTCACCAAAAAGGAGTTGAAAGAGCAGGTGGACAGTCTGATTGCCCAGCTGGATCAAGTTTCCATGGAAACAAAGGAGCTGGGAGAGCACCTCGTCTCCATCACGGAAGTATTCATTGATTCCAATGCCATGGTGACCAACTTGGTTCCACAAATTCACCCCTACTTTAGTTCATCTAGGATCAGAGCTTCTGACAGTCTCCACTTGCAGGGTGTACATTTGCTAGACACCTTCGATACAAAAGCTTCCAAAAAGGAGAACCTGAATCCTGGCAAGAGTGGGATGGGGTTGCACTATTTTTCTGTTTCCTCTGAATGAAAACCAGCGACTTTAGCCCGAGTCAAATAACTCAGTGATTTTGGGACAGGGCTGTGAATTCCCAGGCTGCATTTGGAGCGTTGCTGCCAAGTGGAGCTTGTGTGAGGTATGAGCTGCTGTGAGTTTGTGGTGGTTCTCTATTTGTCTGGCAAGGCATTGTGTGCTTGCTTCTTCATGAGGCAAGCATTGATGCCTGGTCACACATTTCACTGTACAGATAAGAGGCCAGCAACTGATCAAACACTTCACATTTTGTTCCTCTCTCTGCATATCTCAGTCTCTTTGTGTCTCTCTGTCTCACACACATATGCAGAGACACACAGGTGTGTTGTGTCTATATCAATGTGTCTGTGCATTTGTGCTTGAGTTTCCCTCTAGACCCTGCAAGCAGACTTTCTGTAGTTGGGCATGAGGAAGTTTCCATTTCACAGTCCCCAAGTGATACCTACCGGTGATTGCATTGGGGTCCCCAATGGATCCCCCCATTCTTTAATGGGCTCACCTTAGTTCCATGGAGAAATCCCCTTCAGGGGTTGACACATCTTCTATGAGTTCCATTCTCCAAAATGTTGAGTCCCATGCACAAAAGTGCTCATGGTGTCATTTTGGCCTCCATTCAGAAAGACGGGCAGTGGGACTGAGATTTTCTGATCTGCAGAGAGGAAACACATCATCCCAGTTTTTGGAGGGCACACCCCATGTAAAGTAGACGACAGGAAATATCTTAGTGAGCTATTTTATCAACCTTACTGAAAAAGCTCATGCACCCTCAACTCTCTTCACTGGAACACACTGGCTCTGCTGGCATAGGGGTTCAAGGCAGTGGTTGTAATGAGTGAAAGATGTCAAGTCCATAGTGGGCAGGGTGCGGCCATCCATGGGCTCCAGTAGTCTTGACACAGCCTGAATTTGTGTGATTTATGAAAACTTTGTTCATGGTGGGTTTTTTGCTTCTAGCTCCATGCCCTACCAACGGCCTACTCCTTTATTAGAAAAGATCAAGATGGAACATAAACAGGCCATGGCAGACCTACAGAGGTTGGAGAAGGAGAATTCAGAAGCTTTCAGAAAATTCCAAGAGCTGGATGAGGGGTCACTCTTCTATTGGTAAGTGCCTATCTTCCAGGGGAACACAGCATTGTGAAATGGCCAACTCTACCCAATGTTTTCTCTGCACTGCAATGTCCATGCTTCTGGGTCTCTAGCCTTAGGACTCTTAGCAAGCATCCTTAGCTAGCATCTTTTGATACTGTGCCGCTGACACTCAGTTTTGCAAATTGTGACAGAGACTCCAACCAGGAACAGCCTCTGACCCTTAATAGAATAGAACTCCATGGTTATTAACCTTTCCAATGCTGTGACCATTCCAAGACAATTTGTCATGTTTAGGTGAGCTGCAAGCACAAACTCAATTTTCTTGCAACTTTTTAATTGTAATTTTGTTAAGTTATGAATTATGATATAAGTATTTGCTGTACAGGATATGTGAGATGTCACCCTTTGAAATTGTCATGGCATCACCAAAGGAGTCATGACCCATAGTTTGTGGATCACTTCTCTAGGTAGAGGACCAATTTGCAACATGACAGTGGTATCGTGCACGGTCTCAGGAAGTGGCAAAATGCCCCCACGGGTCCTCTACACCCTTGGGTCTCCCATCCTCCCTGTGAGCTGATTTGTCCCTTACCTCCTGATGCTGTCCCATTACCATGGTCAGTGAACTGCAATGAAGGACACACTATCATTGGTAGAGATCCTTGGAGTTCTTTTTTTGTTGGCATATTAAGAAAGTGTTTGATTCCTTTTGGAACTCTCTGTTCTCTGCACTTGGCATCCGGATTGCAGCTGACACAGCTGCATTTTCCTCTTGTCCCCGTCTCCTTTGAGCACCTGAGGAAGAGTGGGACAGATGGGTTATGGAAGCAAGGGAGGCAGGAGGAGGGTGAAAGGGCTCACTATACTTAATGATTGCTTGAACTTCGAAGCCCTAAAACGCCTGGCTATCCTTGTCATGAGTCACTTTTAACAATCTGTGCTGCCTTCCAATCATGTGTCCATAGCTGGCCATGGTGTGGAGTCCCTTCAACTAAATCAGACTGTAAAAAATAGCGCTTGGCTAAACTTGTTGGTTTAGTTCATTGATTGCAAGTTTGCTTACTTTGACATTTTGATGTTCTCTGTTTTGCTTAGAAAAGTTGTCATTAGTTTTGTTGTTGTTCTTGGTTTATACTTGAGATTTTGCTAAGGCTAAATGTTTTATATATCAAATACCCTGTTGAAGACCCTGTTGAGTCAAATGACTTTGGTTTTGTAAATAAAAGATAACTCAGACTCTTCCTCTTTAAACTACACATTGATTCAAGTGTGGTGTCACGCTCCTGTAACTGCACAACTCCACAGATGGAAATGAATCTCTGCATCTTACTGGTGACTTTAGACAGGTTATTATTTCCCAGACGGACAGAGCAACAAACCCGGTTGGTGTCTTCGGTGGGCACGGCACGGTCTACTCCCTAGTCAGACACTACTTGATGAAAAAGATCCATGCTTCACATGTGACATCACATATTTACTATTCCAAGAAACGGAGTCTCCATACACATATATTCATGACATGATCATGTGAAATGTATTCTTGAGAAATTCACCTGTGTCTTCTAATTCATCTCGGGAACTATGCACCTCCATTATGGGAATATAGAAAAAAAATAATGAAACCTTCATATATCTGCTTCTGATTTCCTTCAGAGATAGCATCAGTGATAATTGCAAGGTAGAGAACAAACCCCACTAAAGCATATTGGGACACACATTATTTTCAGGTACAGTTGACTGGAAAGGTTGAATTAGAATTTCAATTAAAGGAACTTCTAGAGGAACAGGTAATTGCATTAAAGACAGAAACTCTCGAAGGCTTTTAAAATCCATTCAACAGCCTAGTAAAAGTGAGGAAGATGAGCTTAAGAGTGTATCCAAGAAGCCTCTAGGTGCCCATGCAGATCAGAGAAAGACCATATCTTCAGGGAAAGACAGGGCCTTTCCTAAGGACCCTGGAGCATGGCCCAAGGAGAGGCGCCCTCCCGAAAGCAGCCACCATAGCTGTCTCAGAACTGCACAGGGGCTTGGAGAAGCAAAGGTGCTGCCCAGCTTATGCACCAGGTCAGCAGGAACTCAGAGTTGCTGCAATGGTGATTGCTTGCTTTTAAACAGCTGCAGTCACAGATGAGCTTCAGCTGGCCAGCCCAGGCCTAGAGAGCAAAGGCAGGAGGAGACCTAGATGCCTGCTGCTTTAGGAGCTGCTGCCATGGCTAACACCCAGTCAAGAGTATGGAATAACTAATACAGCCTGTCAGAAAGGGTTTTAAGGACTCATTAAAAAATAAAAAATAAGAGAAAAAAAGTGACATATATTGGGATTTGTTCAGATTTTGGAAGTTCATAATTCAACCTTTAGTTACAACAATTGCACTTCAAAAGATTTCATTTAAAGATGTTCTATTTGAGCAAACTAATCTTGGTCTAAAGAAAAAGAGAGCTGAAAAATGTATATACTGTATGTATGGTGTTTGAGTGTCTGAAGTGTGATTGTGAATATGTGAATGTGTGAATCCCAACAATAGGTACTACTTGAATAGCTTGGGATTAAAAAAAAAAAAAAAAAAAAAAAACAGAGAGAGAGAGAGACATCAGGGTTGGAGATCTGCATCTCCCATGGCTATCTTGCAGAGTGAAACAGTAGGAAATGGTCAAAGCCAGAATGGCCTGAGAGCCAGAGATAGCTGTATGGATGGCTCAAAAGAGTTTAGCAAGTAGAGAATACAAAAATCTTCCTAAATTTTGGTCGTTAAAAAAGAAATTGAAAGAATGGAGGTTAATGTAAGATTTGAGAAAAGCTATTGAGAAAAAGCCTCAGGAAATTACAGGTTCTGTTAGGCCCCCCACCTAGAAAGTTATCAGTGAAAATGCAAATGAGACCAGGTCAGCTACTGAAAGCTTTACATGTCAGAGTAGAAAAAGTTTTCAAAAGTATTTGGGACTTATGTAACCAGAAGCCCTAATGAAAGCAGAGTTCCTGGGCTAAATGTGGGCTTGGATAGTTCAAATTGATTGGTCTGCACTGCTATGAAATTATTGGTTTGTGATTCCTGGGCTTTGTTGTAACCCTATAAAAGCTGTCTGAAACCTGTACCCAGGGTTCCCAGTTCTCTGTCCCACATGGAGTATGGCTGTGAACCCCTGTGCACTGGAATATAAAAGACCTCATGCTTTTGCATCAAGACCAATTCTTGTGAGTGATTTGGGAGGGCCGCCTATCCTGAGTGGGGGGGTGAGAGGGTTCATGCCCTCGGTGGGTCTTTCAATATCAACGTAACACAAGCTAGAGTTATCTGAAAGGAGGGAACCTCACCTGAGAAAACACAGCCACAAGATCAGCTGTGGGTCATTTGCTTCATTTGTGATTGATACTTGAGAACCCATCCCTGGTCTGGTGGTCTGGGTTCTATGAGAAAGCAAGTTGACACAGGAGCCAGAAACCAGCATCTCCATGGCCTCTGCATCAGCTCCTGCCTCCAGGTTCCTTCTCTGCTTGATTTCTTGTCCCCACTTCCTAAAAAAATGAATTATGACGGGAAGATGTAACCCAAATAAGCGCTTCATGCCTCTAATAGCAATTAAAGTGGATAATTGAGCAATGCTGTGACAACACACACCATTCCATCTATACTCTGCCTTCTTCCTATGTCTCCTTCCTTATGGAAGAAAGTGTCTTCCATTCTCCCCAGCCCAGAGAGGACAAGCCTACCACTTGTCTCAAAGTCTCAGTAGTACCTCTCTCTTACATATTTGCAAACCAGCCACTTCCAAGTCAAGACCACAGGGTTCCAAAGGTCACCACTCACAGGAATCAGTCACCAACTGTCCTTCAGAGGACATCAGCTCTCACCTAAGGAAACTGAGCCTCACCCAAAAGTACTAGGATTTTAACATGAAGAAATGCATCTTCCCGAACTTTTCTGCCTCATTATTCATAAAGGAAAATGGGGAAGGCACTGTGCATAATTCCCAGGTAATCTGAGTCAGCTAGGAGAATGAACTCCAGGAAACAAGAAGAGTTACAAAGAGTAAAGAGTCAAGTTTTCTAAAACAGGTGTGAGGGGTCAAAACTCAGTCTTTCTGCCACTCACATAGAATCCCTTTTTTCTGATTTCATCCTCTGCCTCCCATGGTATTAACAGTGAGGAGTCAGCCTAAAGGCCCCCAACTCTGCCTTTTAGCTGGATTGCCTGCTGCTAAATTACATTTGCTGCTTATGTACAGTGGCTGAGTTCCCAAGACTCAAAGACTCCACCACCTCAGCCTGCAGGACTGAGGCCTGCACCTACAGCCTCTTTGCTCACTGGCCAGCCTTCCTGCTGGAGACTAAGGCTGTTCTAAAGCACCACAAGGTCACATGCCCAAATCTGACCATGGCTTTTTCCCACCCAGGCCTCCATGCCTGACTTCACTCCTCTGCCCACAAAGGCCCTTGGATTGTCACAGTGAAGGAGCAGGTGATGGCAGTTAGAACTGACTCCAAGCTATTTGAAGAGCACCCCTCATCTGTTCACCTACTGTCCATCATCTAGGGTCTCCTGAGATTTCCAAAACACAAACCCTGGAAACAATAGAAATACTCTACCCACAAACTCAGGCATCTCCAATGTAAGAACTCTACAGTATCAGCCCCCTTTCCAAGAATTGATGACAATCAAAATTTTCCAATGAATTCCCCAAAACTGCCTAACACATAGTAGCTTCCTGCTGCCTGTATCTGAGCACAAGAGTCTAAGGCAATGGGATGTTTGCAGATGCTGTGGTTGGTGTGTGTGACAAATAGCTTTTACTGTTGACTTATGGAGCTTTCAAGAAAAAAAAAAGTGTTCAGCCCCCAGTTACATGCCCAGTTGTAGCATATCCCTGAGTAGCACATTCCTCAGTAGTTACCTCTATTCCCCCAGTGACTCCAGGGGCATGTAATCATGCTTCAATCCCAAAACCTGTACCTTCTCTGACAACCCTCTGGGCACACTACCTACCAGGGACTGCATCCAAGGCAATTTTGCTCCCAGGAACCCCCACACTCCTGGCATACATCTGCATCCCTGGGAAGACTGCAAACTTCTGCATTGCATCCATTGACTCTCCTGCTGAGTCTGGCCAAGAACTCTTCCTATGGCACTATCACCTAAAGCAAGGGCTGTTCAAATGCCCTAATTCTTTCACCAAAGACAAGTTTATTTCTGGGAAACTAACTGTATAGTGACTAAAACAAGAGTACCAGGCTTTGCCTGTACATCCTCCAGTGCCTCAGGATGGTGATCAAGGTGGAAGAGAACCAACTACCTTTGCTCCTCTGCTTCTTCCTCAGGGGAAAGGGGATTGGAGGAGCATCAACCAGGTCCTCAGCTGTGGCTTCATGAGTAAATTCAACAGGGTCACTGCAGCACTGAAATAATCTCAGCAGTACTGAGCACATGACTTCTGTGCTGCGCTTGATAGCATTTTCAATTTCTTAAAACTTCTGTAACCCTACATGGACTCCAACATGGTGTGGTAACCCTATTTGAAGTTCTTGTTCTGTGATGATAGCCTGGGCTTCTGTGTCTCAACAAGGTGTCCCAGTTTGTTCCATTGTTCTGGCAAATACCATGGCCGAAAGCACTTTAGTGCAAGAAAGTGTATGTTTTCTCTTACACTTCCAGGGCACAGTCAGGATGAGACTGTCTTCCTCCTCTAGGCTGGAGAAAGTCCAGAGTGAGCTGAAATGGGCCACAGCCATCTGAACATCAAGCAAGGGATAGGTTAAGTAGCTGGGAGTGATGGTAGTATCTGATGACAAAATGGGCAATGGATCTATGAGGGGGAAAGCATTTTCTCATTGTTCTATGGTACCTTTCTAAACTGGTGCCTTTTGAGGGTGTTTCCAATTGTCTATTTCAGTCAATATTGGATGGTAAAGAAATCAAGTCATCTTGGAGCTGAATCTGTTCTACAAAGTACTTGATGGGTTTGGTGAGATGGCTCATCTGGCACAAGTGTATACCAGCAAGCCTGAGGACCTGAGAAGGAGGAGAGAAACAACCCCTAAATCTTGCCCTGTGACTTCTCACTGGAACTGTGCATGTGTGTAAACACAGACATATGTCAACAAATACATAAATAATACATGAAAAAATCAGAGTGTTCTGCTGTGAATGGTGTTGAGTGTCCCTTCTAAGGACATCAGGAAAAAGTTGATGGTCACATTTCCTCAGGTTACAACATGACCACATGTCTAACTGATACAACCCCAAATGCCTTAAGATTTTCTTTTCTGAGAAAACATCATATGAGTCAGGGGGATGTGGCTCAGTGGTTCAGACCACAGCAAGCATATACATGTTATTGGGTGTCCTCCCATGCACAAAACCTAATATAAGTACAAAAATTCCTGTGGCCATTTGGGGACTCATACATAGGCTGAGTGGTACTGTCCACCATTCTTTGAGACAGGAGCCTTCTCATTCACTGCAGCCTGCAGTAGCTACCAGAGTGCCAGGACTCCAGGCAGAAAAAGCAGAGAGAAGGTCCTGCCTTTTCAGGAGAGCTCCCCATAGTCACTTGACTCTTCTGCTTATAGCACTCCAGCCAGAACATATGTAGCCAAACCATATGTGAGGGCCTATATATGTCTCAACTCTGGATTTCCTGTGCCTAACTATAATCGGGAGCCCAGCTGTTAGCACTGAGACAATGTGACAGAAGGGGGGAAGCAGGCATGTGTCCTAGGATCTTTCTCATTCTGGGTTTGACAAAGGCCAAGATATGTCTCTAGACACCGGAAAGTAGGAGCCCAGTGTGTTGCCTGCTTCATACTGTCTAGTGCTAACAAAGCCTTTGCCTGGGGCCTGGACCTGAATATCCTCATCATATAGCACTCCACCAAATGTCACAGCATCTCTACTACCTCAGCCAGCAGCAGGGCATCGAGGCCTTTTGCTGCCCTTGAAGGCCTTAGGCTCTCAGCTGCTGAGCCTCTGTCTGAGTTGTCCATGTTCCCTTCACTCACTGAGTGGATGTCCTCTCCCTGTACTCACTGGGAGACCACTACAGTTGCCTGAGCTGATGCTGAGGTCTGGCAGTCTCAGTGGCTCCAAGTCCCCCAGCCTGGAGCCCTGCCATTGCTAACCCTTCTTCAAGAATATCTCCATCTCCATGGGTGAGAGGAGGGAGTACCTGGGAGGGGTTAGGAGAGGCTTGCAGGGACCCCCTGGTGGAGGTGACACACTCACAGACCAATTACTACCAGGCTAGGTACTTGGATTCAAACTGTGCTGGGAAGGCCCCTCACCTTCCATGATGGTTTTCTTCTTTCATTAATGTAGTTTTGTGGCTGTTGTTGTTAATACTGAAACTTGTTTGTTGAAACATAAGTGAGCAAACTCTTAGTAATAAACTCCAATCTGCACTCTTGCTACTCTGCTCTCCACTCTGCAGCTGCCCGTCTCTCCTCCCACATTCTGCAAGCAAATTTCCATCCCTCTCTGCCCCTTTGCTTTACTAAACTTGCTTCAGCCAGACCATGCCTCACAGTGTGCTCCTCCCAACCAATGTCCTGCAAGTGCTCACCCACCATTGCCCTGTGCCTGCAGCTGATCACCAGTGTTTCAAGGAGCCCTTTATTCTCCCTTGCAGACAGTGGGTACAAGTGGCCTGGCTTCATACTACTGGCTCAGGAGCCATCAGGACACACTGACATGACACACATCTACAAGGAGAGCAAATTCCTGGACAGCACATTGAGTGAGAAAGATGAGCGCAGCCAGCACCTCCTGCACTTGCAGCAGCAGAGCAGCAGAAGATGCTCACAGACTCCCAGATCAAATCCGTGCACGACAAGACAACCAACCAACCAAGGAGAGAAGCACATGTGATTAAGGGACAAAGTGTCAGTTTGCACAGGGCCACTATGAGCTGTGCAGCCTCCCTTGGTACCCCAAGTACAACAAACAACTGTGTTGCACACATTATGCAACATCAGTTTATGTCATTTTATCCATAAAGTACAGGAGGGGGGACTGCAGGAGTGAGCAGCGGCCTCCAGAAACAAGAAAACTGTTGGCCCACCTTATGTGTGGCCGATTTCTCGGGCTTCCCTTTGGGCCACCACCATTTCCCTAAGGGTCTGGAGCTGTCCTGAAGCTCTACAGCCCCACTGCACACATGCTGCCACTGTCCTCATGCTCCATGTCTTTATCCGGTTCCTCATCTGCATATTCCTGCTCCCCCACCTCAGTGCACTCCATGCCCTCAGATGCCCCAAGTTGTTGTGCCTAGGAAGCTGCTGCAGGAGCAGCCACACTGCTCTATGTTCCTGGAGCTTGGAGAACATTCCAGTCCTATCACCCATGCCTTTGCTGCTAGTCAGCCTACTGTGGCTACAATTCCTTTTCCATTGACTCTGGAGATGAGCAGACTCATCAAACCTTTGGCCATCTCCACCCACAGCTTTGCTTGGGGCAAGGACTTCACCTACTTCCACAGCATGCCCAGTGCCTGGTGGGTCCCATACTGCCCACTGTGAAACCCACTCACATCCCTTGTCACCACTTGGCTTCCAGTTTCTCTCCTGTTTGCCCATGTGACATGAGTTCCATGCTATCTCCACCCCCAGGGTCCCCTATTCGACACTGCTGCATCCACTGAGTGGATTTTGAGCTCGGCCAGCCTCAATAGTCTCTGTTCCCAGGACTGAGACAAGTGGGCACCAGTGAGGCATTCAGAGAGGTGCTGCAGGGGCACCAGGCAGGGTGACATTGCTACAGCCATACTTAGATGCCCTGCGGAACACTTGGACTCAAACTCTGCTGGGAGGTGCCCCTTCCATTTTGGGTACTCAGCTCATTTTCTTCTTCTTCTTCTTGTTGTTACTATTACTACAAGAGTTTGTTCTTATCAAAATAAAAGCCAAGGAACTTTTAGGACAAATTAACCAAATATTCAAACAGAGTGCTTATGTTGTGGGAAGGTGTCAGATAAGTTAAAACTCTAGTAAAAACAAAAACATCTACCCAGCTAAGAACTCCATTCCATCTCTTCTTTCCTGTGAAAGCCTTAGTTACAGTTCAGATGTGAGAACTCTCACCTTGGAAGAGTTTCCAAAATTTTTCTTAGGTCAATGTGAGCAAGTCAGTCACCATCTCCCTAAACTACTACATTCCACAATTCATTATGTTGCCAAGAACAGGCCTTGGTAGGAGTAGCCAACCCTCCCTGGTTTGTAGTGCTTCTTGCACTGGTTTATCTTTTGTAACAAAGTTGCAATTGTGTGGGGTGGGGGAACCCTTGCTTCCCAAGGTTGATACTGGCTTCCTTGGGACCATGAGGTCTGTATTTATTTATCTTAGAGCCTTTTCCTCTGCTCTTGGGGAGCCTTGAGCAGTGCTCAGTTTCTAATTGTTCTGTAAATGGGCTTCTTTTTATCATCTATTGGGATGAATCCCACCAATGAACAACAACTCACTGTGAAAGAAATTATTTTAACTTTTTATTACCTTGTGAAAAGTATACAATAAAAATACTGTTGTTCATATATTTGCTCATTCTGTGTTTATTGAGTATGACAAATCAATAAATACATATCCCTTTATATGTTACATTATAATTGATATTATTAATTGGTAAAATATTGATTAGATGACCTTTCATACCTACTATATGCATTTTAAGACAACACTGGACTGTTTTATCGTAAAAAATAAGAAAATATCTTACTTTAAGAGTATGTATGTAATATTTACTTCAAGAGAACCTTTATGTAAATTTTGAGTGAATTTTTTCAGTAATCAATTTATCTTAATGTTGTGGAAGTAGATTTAGAAACATTTTGAGTTTTTCCAAGAATCAATAATATTTTTAGACCATCCAAGTTTAAAGTGAGGAAAAAAAAAAAAAAGAATGAACACAAAAGGTTCAGTCCGGATATATGTGTCATGAATTTCTAGTTTGATCTTATTTACACAAATTAAATCAATCTCATTCTACAGTGCCATTGAGCATAAAGACCTGTTCCAATAATGGGAAAATGGTCTCACTGTCCTTATAAACCAGAACATTCTTTAAATCTTCCTCAACCAAATAAGTATGCCATTAGTGATTGAGAAGTTATGAAGGACAGGTGGGCTCATCTGGAAAAAAGGGAAAGAGTTTAACCACTGTATGTATGTCAGTATGTATGTCTGTCTGTATGTATGCATGTATATTTAAAAAGACATCTTGTGCAGAAACGGTCTGCATTACATGAATGTGCCTTATTTAATGACATGACAAAACGTGTGCTATTATTTTTCAGTGTCTAAGGGCAGGCATGCCTCCAAGGCTTTCCTGGGTAGTGGATGAATGGAGAGTCCCTTAGTTCACCTGTCGGTAAAGCTGGGACACCCTAAGTGTCCTCTGCACTACTTTAACAAGCATAAGTTTTGTTTTTAATATAGCAGCATAAGTCAAAGTAACTTGTAATATATTTGGGGAAATCAGTTAACAAGAAACAATGAGTATAACCATTCCATATAACCGTTTTTGTAGGTTCTTCCAAATAAAGGTTTTTAGGACAAAAACCTAGAAATTATATATTCAGAAAACAAAACATCACTAATTGCAATTTAGATATTAAATGTGTAAGTTTATTTGAAATGGTCATTTGCACTAGAGCTTTTCCATGGACAATTTTAAATTTACTGACATTATTGAAATAAAGAGCTAGCACAATGTTCTCCCTGGATTGTAAATTCTCCAGAAGTCTCGACCATTCCTTTAGGTGTATATTCGGTGGATCATGAAAAAAATTAGATATGCAGGTAAACTTTATCTTTTCTATCTATTATCACACTGTCAAGCCATGCCATCCAAGGTTAGCTATCTCCGCAATACCAGATTCCAGAAGTCAAGGGAAATGCCTGGCCTAAACACTACTTCATTGCAGTCAAACCTGCATACTGAGGGATGGGTAGGAAATGTCTGACAGATGAGACTTTGCCCTAGCAGGTTTGCAAAGCCAGACAGTCTCCCACTGTGTGGATGTCAGTTCTCCCATCTCTCTATAAGAAGCTGGATGTCTCAGTAGTGAGCTGGTCTCCCCTGTCACCCTGCATGAGGTGACCCATGGGACAGCCTACTCGAGCTTATTCACAGGGATAGAGTAAGTACCTTGGCTTCAGATACCTCCAACATATGCTTTCAGAACCAGGAGAATATTGCTACTGTCACCATCATTCAGTTGATGTAGGGATGCACAAGTCACTTGCTCTTTGCTTCAGAGTCTTGTGTTAATAGAGAAGACATGCAGAGCCCAAACATTCACAAAGACTAGATTCACAAAGTCATTCTTACTGACATCCCAGGACTCCCAGAGCAGGCAGAAAGGGGACAGTCTCAATCCAGGGCCACTGTCTCTAAAAGCTCTCAGGCTGAACCGGAGATCTGTGTACCAGTACTGATAGGAAAACAAGAAAAATTAGATGTCAATTGAATGGAGTAGCATTTGGTAGCTATCGCCCAGCTGGTGACTTTCATGTTAAATGTGAGGACCTCCGGCTCTGTCAGGGTGCTCTCCTTTCCCAACTATTACTGTCACACAACCTAAAACATTGCAGTAGGGAAGATTTCAGTGATCATATTGAAATCTTAAAAATGTCTCTGTGCTTCTTTCTCCTCCAAGAGTGAAAGCTGAGGGTCCCCAGCACAAGGTCCAAACCCTTGTCAATTGCAGACTGAGCCATCATGGCCATCATGAATCTTTGATCTAGTGGGCTCTTTTGGGACCCAGAGAAACAGGATATGCCTATTGCTTTCCAGAAGCTTCCAGTGCCTGAGCCCTAGCCACGTTAGGCTCAGGCCCACAACATCCATAAGTTTCCACAACCCCTTCCTTGAACTCCCTTTGACTTACCCAGGACCATTTATTTCTCCATGATTTCCAGTGAGACCTACAGTATGCTCCTTCTGACTCATTCTGGTCTCTCTATACTCTTAATTCTCTCTCCCAAGAAGCCTTCTCAGTCTTCACAACATGTCTATAGGTGAACCTTATAGGCACTGAACGAATGGGCTGAGAGGCTTGGTGTTGCTACAACACTGGTGACATCACAGGGAGTTCCAAGAGCTCTCCAGGGTACAAAGGAATGTCCAGAGAAGTGACTGCTGATGTCATGGGGCACTGCCTTTGCCTCCTTGTTAGTTGTTGTCCCTGGACTGACCAGAAGCTGAGGTTTCCTTTCCAGAAGCCTCTGATGGGGCACAGGGGAATCCATTGAGTCCTCATCCTTTCAAAGCTAGAGAGTCCTCTCTGCTTGAGTAGAATCTTTTACTCTTTCACCCAAGGGGAGTTGAAGACTCATTTTATAAAAACTGCCCACAATTGACTCTTCCACAACTCAACATCCCTACACAATAATATGAGAATTAAATCATACAGAGGAACTAGGTCAGGATGAGGTGGAGGTGGAGGGTTGAGTGCTCTGATATGAACAGGCTCCCCAGGAAGGATAAGGTTAAGGGAAGGTGGCAGTTGGGAATTCATAAGTGAGATGAGAGTGTTTTGAGAGCCCAGCTGCACCAGAATGTCCTTTCCACATTCCTGGTGTGTTAGTCAGGGCTGTCTAGAGTAACAGCCATTATAATAATGAATCTCTCGATAGACAGACAGACAGGCAAATAGACAGGATTTTGCAGTGTGTTACTGGCTGTGTTGATAAACCTTTAATGGCTGAGAATTAATGGAAAGTCCAAGAGTCGAGTAGTTGCTCAGTCCACAAGAATGAACATTGTAGCCAGCCTTGTGTGTATGCCAGAATCTAAAGAAGTAGGCGGTAAGGCTTGTGGAGGAAGGGATCATAGCACCATGCCTGGTGTAGGGATTTCTGGCTGTGGAATCTGCCAGAATTTGCACGATTGATCCAGTCACCTGAGCTTGTTCACCATCCTTGGGGAAACTGTACCACAGGCTGAAGCTTGGGCATCTGATCTGGCCACTACCTGATGCATAGTGGAGGGGGTTGGAGTGGGACTGCAGTGTCAGTTGCTGCCCCATAGCCCGTCTTTTCTCAAGCCCCATTGCTCCTGACCATACACTGCTGAAGATTCATGGCCTTAGGCACCCTGACCCCAGGCTCCTTGCACCAGCTCAGTGGGAGCTGTGTTTCTCTCAGTCCCTGGGAGAGAAGACCTGCCAACTCTAGGAGCCCACTGTTAGCCTGCTTCATCGTGTCTTGTGCCTGGGGCCGGGTGCTGAGCATCCCCATCACACAGTACTCTATGCAGAGGCACAGCCTCTCCTACCATATCATTCAGCAGCAGAGCCTGGGGGCCTCGTGCTGCCCTCACGGACCTTGGTCATTCAGCTGCTGAGCACCTGTGACAGTTCCCCATTCACTCATCACCACACCCTAACTTGCTATGGGACCTCTACAACTGCTTGAGAGGCTTTCTAAGGCTGGCAGTCTAAGTGTCTCAGAGTCCTCCAGCCAGGAACCTTGCCAAGGCCTGCCATTGCAGACACCTGTCCATCGCCAAGGAATGAGGCAAATAGGTACCCTCGAGGGGTTGGGAGAGAAGTGCAGAGGGCACCAGGTTGGGGTGATCCTGACACAGGACAACTCACTGACCTGGCTGAGAAATTAACTTAAACTCTGCTGCAATGGCATCCATGATCCTCGGTCTTTTGTTGTTGTCGTTGCTGTTATTTTTGTTTTTTCATCTCATTGTTTTGGTTTTATTGTAGCTAAGAATAGAATTCCATCTCTTCTTTCACTTAAAATCCTTAGTTATAGCTCAGATATGAGAACTCTCACCTTGCAAGAGCTTCCTAATATTTATCTCAGACCAGTGTGAGCTTGTGACTCACTATCTCCCTAAAATATAATATTCCTGAATTCAATATAATGCCCAGAACAGCCTTGGTAAGAGTAAACAGCCCTTGACCTGGTTTATTGAGGATTTTTTCCTCCTTATTGTTTTGCAAAAAAGTTACAATTATCTGGGGTGGAGAAATACTTGCTTTCAAAAGTCTGATAATGGCTTCCTTGCCAGCATGAAGTGGGTATTTATCTTAGAGTATTTTCCTCTGTTCTTTGGAAGCTCAGTTCCTATTTGTTTGGTAAATGGGCTTCATTTTTAGTATCTTATGGGTTGTATCTCACCACTGCTCAAAAACTCAATGTAAAAAGAATGTATTAAACTTATTTATTACCTTGTGAAATGTATACATTACGGATACTTTTTCATGAACTTGCACATACTCTATTCATTGAGTATGATAACAAACAGTACACACACACACACATACACACACACATTCTTCTATAAGGTAAATTATAATAGATATTATTAATAGGGAAAATGTGGAATATATGCCCTTTCATAATACTATAAGCAATACATAAAAACTCTTGTGTATTTTATTGAAAACAAATAAGAAAAAAACACTAAATTTAAGAGTTTTTAAGTATGGTTTGAGTTACTGCATATGTTTTATGTTGATTGTGGTTATTGTGAATGGTGATGTTTTTCTGATGATCTCACCCCATCCACTAGCACATTTACAGCCTTTGTTACTGTATCTGACCCCCAGAGCAACAAGCTTCCCTGCCTTTATATCCCTCACTGTTGAGTGTCTTATAGAAAGGTGTCAAGGGGGTCTTCTCAGAAGATCCTTTGAGTTAAGTGATTTAGGAAAGGGTGAGGAGGTAGTCTCACTCTGGATTCCATGCTGTGAGAAGACAGGACAATGTTGTGATGGGGCATCGTACATATCTTAGTCTAGGAGGCTGGGGAGGAAGAGTGTGGCTGCAGGCTTCCCATAATCAATTGGGAAGTCCCACTTTTGTTTGCTAACAGAATAGACTACTTTATGGCTGATGGATACTTGTATTTTGTCTTTGCTGAGACATTTTACTGGTATTTTATATTGTGAACTTAATACCTGGAAAAAAGTGAATATCAACTGTGAAATTGCAATGCCCTATGGTCATGTGTGTTTGATATTATCTTAATTGATAATTGATGGAGCCAGGCCCAGCCAACTGTGGGTAGCAACATACATAGGCAGGTAGAATTTAGTTGAACATGAGCCAGTGAGCAAACCAGTAAGCAATGTTCCTCCATGGTTTCTTCTTCAAACTCCTGCCTTGCCATCCTGCCCTGCCTTAGCCTCACAGTGGACTGACCTGGAAGTGTAAGACACATAATCGTTGAGAATAGAGTGGTGCACTGTACTAGTGAGCTTCTCATTGCTGTAACGGGATACTTGAGAAAGTCAGTGGGCAGGAAGAAAGACTCATCTGGTTTCAGAGATTTCACTCCAAGGTTGCCGAGTTCCCTTGTTTCAGGCCTATGGGAACAATGATGCTCACTCTATGGTGGACAAGAAGCAGAGGGGAAGGGCCAAGGACAAGAAATGATAAGGTTTAATAAGAACAGCACTCACTTCTTTGCCAGCACACTCCTGTTGTGATATTTTGTGTTCTGACTAAAAAACTACCCTGATGATCAGTGAACAGATCTGGGCACTAGTGAACCATAGAGGTCTGGAGGTCTGTACAGAGGATACAGGGAGTGACAATATAGGACAGAGACAGGTAGTGATAATGTGGGGCATACAGAGGATATCGACCTTTTGACTCTGAGGATTGTCAGAGAGGTAAAAATGGAGTGTGGAACGTCAGAGGGAGGCCAGAGCCTCTGGCCCAGGAGCAGTATGAGATGAGGCCCAGCAATGTCAGAGGGAGGCCTGAACCTCAAGTCTGATAATATTCTCATTCACCGAAAAGATTTGTCACTCATGTTGATTTAATAAAATGCTGATTGGTCAGCAGAGACAGACAGACAGTATAGGCAGGGCTAGGACATTAGTAGATTCTGACGAGAGGAAAGACAGAGACTCAGTTGCTATCTAGATACAGAGGAAGCAAAATGAGAATGTCGAATTGAGAAATCGTGCCAAGCTACGTGGCTAAACATAAATAAGAACTATAGGTTAAGTTGTAAGAATTTTTTAGTAATAAGCTGCAGCAATAGGCCAAACAGTTTATGATTAATATAAGCCTCTGTATGTTTATTGAGAATGACTGGATGTAGGACTGGGCAGAACAGAAACTTCCATCCTCCCAGGCCCTGGAGCAATGATTGACCACCAGTTGAGACTACAGCAGTGGCTTCCAGCTGTTCCTTCCAGAAGCTATCCCAAAAAGTATCTGTGAGAAAGAGCACCTGTGTCCCAGCCATCATTCACTGCCATTTCTCAATTCGAGATACCCTGTTGCTACATGAACCACAGGATCCTCAGTCCCCACCTACACATAGAGGAGCAATAACTGGAAGTGTGGTCTGCCTGCAACTTGAGAAGAAACCACCAGAGCTGTAGGCCCACCTGCACCTCAAGGAGTCACCACCTGAGCCTCGGACCCACTTCTTAGCGTACCCTGGAAACTCTGTTCTGTTTGCACCCCAAGAAGCAATCAATTGAGCCACATCCTCCAACTATAGCAATAGGAGAAAAAGAGACCCTCTGAAGCACAAGCTCCACCTACATCGTTCAGAGGAAGAGATGCATAGACAACAAAATACAAACTCACTCAACATTAAAAAGAAACTAGTGATGCTACAACAGCAAGACCTGAACATTCCAACACAGATGAAGCAGAAGAAAATGATTGAAAAAATAACTTTTTCAGCATGATTGAGGCCCTTAAAGAGGCAATGAAAAATTCTCTTAAATAAATGATGAAAAGGACAAGCAAAAAATGTGAGAAATCAACAAATCCCTTAAAGAAAACCAAGGGAAATAAATCAAACAAATGTAGGAAATAATCCAAGACATGATCTCTGAAATAGACACAATAAAGAAAACACAAACTGAGAGAATCTGCAAATAGAAAATCTGTGTAGATGCTCAGGAACCACAGCACGCATAAACAACAGAATACAAAGATTGAAGACAGAGTTTTAGGTGTTGAAGATACAATAGTGGAAATAGAGTCATTGATCCAAGAAAATTTTAAATCCAACAAATCCTTAACACAAAACATGTAGGAAATCTGGAACATCATTAAAAGACTGAATCCAAGAATAATATGTATAAAAGAAGGAGAAGTCCAACTCAAAGGCACAGAAAATATACTCAACAAAATCATAGAAAAAAAGTACCCAACCTAAAGAAAGACATGCCTATGAAAGTACGAGACGCTTGCAAAACACTCAATAAACAGGACCAAAACTAAACAAAAAGTCCTCTCACCACATAATAATCTCAACAATATCATAGAAAATAAATGAAGAATATTACAAGCTGAAAAGGATCAAGGCCAGGAAACATATAAAGGCAGACATATAAGAATTATTCCTGACTTCTCGCTGGAAATACTGAAAACGAGAAGGCCCTTGACAGATATTATCCAGAAACTAAGGAACCACCGATTCCAACCATAGATGACTATAACCATCAAAGCTTTCATAGATGGATAAAATACGATATTCCATCATTTGACACTTTATCTCGCACAAAGGACTTCTCCCTGTCCAACTTCATTAATTTTTATTCTCCAACTCCCATAACTCAGCATGATATGGAGGCCACTTAACCAAGCCAGTTGGAACAACCACCAGTAAGTCACACTCTGCTAGGCCTATCTAAGCTGTGTGTAGCAGACTTTTGTTGAATGTCAAAAGTTCAAGATTTTAGCTCTGAAAGCAGCTAGAGTGTACGTTGTTGGGCATAAATGACACTCATGAGATGACCATTCTTAACAAAGGCTGAGTGTGAAGTGTCTATCAAAGCAACTAGGAAGGCGAGATAGCAGGACCATGATCTTGGACCATGTGTGTAGAGGATCTCATTTTTGATATGAGTGTGGCAGAGTATAGCTCAGTTCTCAGCCAATAGATACCTCCCTGTGCATAATTACAGCAGATGTTGGAACTGTTAACTTCTTTCTAGTGTATTGTGAATGTGGTGCTCAGCTTTGTGTCACTGTGCACATGTGTACTGTGTGCCTGTCTGTTTGCCCTGTGCTCATGCCTGTGCATATAGAGGCCAGAGGAAGACATAGGCTCTTTTGTTTTACTGTCTCAGCCTTTTGACTGGACTGGCTGTCCTAACCCTGGGGTAGCACACATGGCCACGCCCAGCTTTTATGTCAGTGCTGAAGGTTCAAACTCAGGGTCTCATGTTTGTACAACAGGAGCTCTTACCAACTCAGTCATCTCCTCACCCCAAAGCTTAGAGCTTAATATGGAAAACTGCCAAATTTTCACTCATTGCAAAACAAAGTGAAGCAAAAATTAATGCCATGGGACTCAATACTATCTGCATGACCCTGAGTGGCCTGTGATAGTCGCATATAAACAGACATATATAGACACCTATGTTTTTTTCTTTTCCTAATTTTCAACTGGAATCCTTTGGAAGGTACAGCTTACAACTTACAACCACAGTTCCTCTAAAACTGGAATCTGGTCCCAATATTTTTCTAGTTTTAAAGCACTCCAGCAAGATAAGGCCTTGAATAGGGACTCACTCTATATTATCAGCCCCCAGACTCAAGCATTTTCAGGTGCGTCCGTGCCACACACTTTGGACCTCTTAGCCAGCACCAGCCCCCGACTATCAGGACACTAATTTGTACGGAAGTGCTTCTCCCATTACACATATCTGTCATTTGCCAGGAACTGCTTCCTTGCTAAAACTGCTCGTCAGCCATAGAAAATAATATAGGGGTTCTGAAGAAGGATGGAAGGAAAGAGGGAAGGGACAACAGAAGGTAGGAACAAAGGTAGGAACGGAGGGAGGGAAAAAATGGAGTGAGGAAGGAAGGAAAGAAGGAAGGAAGGAAAGTAAGGAACACGTGCTTACCAGGAATTCTTACTTCTAGTTATATATCTAAAAGAAGTGAAGGCAGACATTTAACACTTTCAGGGATGACAGAAGGGCTCAGTATGTTAAGGCATTTGCCACCAGACATGAAGTCCAGATTTCTACCGAACTCTGTCCAGGAAGGAAAATAAATGTTCCCACTCTACCTCCTGACCAACTCAGAGCATTGTGAAGAGCCATGGGAAATGGATTTTCTAAGATTTCTTATTTATATGTTCCTTGTTTAAAACTCCTAAGAAGGAATAATTTGTAAAATGGTTTCATATTCAGATACACAATCAAGAGCATTTCACTTGATGGGAAGTTGAGAGTGGCATCCATCCTTGAACCAGTTAAAAATCCTAGTCACTTACCCCTGTAGGAGTTGTTGCTTCTTTAAGTTATGTAATCAGCCACCAGAGCATGTGCTAGCAAATGCAATTTTCTGTTTAGATAGAGGGTGTGTGCTAGAGACACCCAGCTTGAGATCGCCCCTCTGTGCACATCAGCACAGCATGCGTGACCCCAGCTGGCTCTTGGTTAAGGTAGGCCTACATAAGTGTGTGGCTGACTAGGCCAAGAGATCATTCCACATGCAAAGCATGTGTGACCATTTAAAAACACTACTGGGTCCTGTTTACCTTGTGGTTACAAATGATGTGCTTTTCCAACTCACTGCTTCTCTGGCTGCACATCAGGGCCAATGCAGACATGTCAAACAAACCCTGAAGATTGCTGCACCTGCATAGCCAGAGTACCAAGCTTGGTGGAGGGTGTCAGAATTGAAACACTGAGCAGACTGCTTGGAGAAGTTATGAAGAAGCTTCTGCTACCACCACTGTTTTATTAGAGAGTAATGGGCTTCTACACCCAAGCCAGGGGATGGGCTATGAATAGGAGGAAGTCATGCACCACCCACACCTGGGGTCAAGGCACAGGCACTGCAAACCTGAAAGTTTTGAAAACAACCTTGTTTGCTCAACCTTGTTTGCATGGAAGTTCTACATCTGGGTGGGAAGGAAAAGCACTGTAAGGGAAAAGCACTTAAATTTCCCAACAGAAGATGTTTACACTTCACCCAGATTTAATCAGACTCTCAGACAGCATCCTCATAGCATAGCAGGGCATTATTCATTTGAATTTGAAAGATGGTTCTTAGATTATGGGAATCAACCAGAGGAAGTATTGTTCCTCGATATTGGCTCCAACCCCAGACTCAGTAATGACTGCTGAGAGCTACACTTCTGTTTATTGTAAGGATGTGGTTAATGGCAAAACAATGTTGAGTTTCCTTTGGAGGTATAGTAACATTATATTGTTACACTGTTGGTAGCTGGCCTTGAGTCACATCCTCTTGCAGAATTACTTACACCTTAAAACTCTAATTGAGCCTTATCTTGGTAAAAGAGAAAACTGCAAAACAATCAGACTGTTCCACTCAACTCAGGAACTGAGATGAACCAGACACCAGGAACTGAGATAAGCAGACATTTATGGTCTGATGTTTATGGCCTGGGACATTACGAGAGCCCCAGAGTCAGAACAGCTACCCCTCCCCACTTCCTCCTGGCTTTGCTTTAAAAACCCCTTTTTTGCCTAATAAAGTTAGACCTTGACAGGCATTGCTTGGTCTCGTTCCTTCTTTCTCTCCCATTATTTTCAGGTTCTAGCCCACCTTGACCCAGGAATAACTAGGCCCCACTGGTCGGGGCATTACACAAACGTGAGACACTCACCCTAATGTCTGTCATTAGCACATTCAATGGCTTTCCCAAGGCCAAAGGTACATATGTTTTGGTTTTCCAGACAAGATTTCTCTGTGTCACCCTGGCTATACCTGAACTCGCTCTGTAGACCAACCAGCCTGACCACAAACTCACAGAGATCCAACTCTGCTTCCCAAGTACTGGGTTTAAAGTATTGAGCCACCATCACACATAGACACCCCACATGCCACCACAACGACCAAAACAACTGGGCTGATATTTTCTGTTTTAAGGAAAAACATTTTTTACACAATATATTTTGATCACAATATCCCCTCCCCCAACTCCTCCCAGATGTTCCCACTTACCTTCAGGCTCTTTATCTTTCCTGAAAACAAAAGCAGAGCAACAAAAAGAGCCCTTGAGAAAAAGAATAACTTGTTTTCATTGGCATTTAACCCCAGGCATTTGAGCACAAAAAGAACTAGAATGCCTGTGTACTCTTTCCACAGATGGATTCCCATACCAAGATCCACTGATTGGCTTTAAGCATTACCCTTCTTTCCAGCAATAAGGTCAACTACTACTGTAAGAGTGCCAACACTCTTGCTTTACTGACACCAGTCTCAAAACCCAGAGTTCAAATCCAAATGGTCATACTAGGAAAAATAGCAATTTCCCATCTAAGAACACTACTGTCCATGAGACTGGGTGTCTGGTAAACTAGGACTTTAGTCAGGACAATGCAAACCCCTCTTCTAACAGTGCACTTGATCACCTGAGATTATTGTCTGTATCCATTATATACACACCCCACTCTAACAATGGAGTATATGTATCTTCCCCTTAACAACCATCAGAATTAAACATTCTATTATATCTTATCATTGTTGCATCCAGGTATAAAAGTAGGGAGATTTGGACAGGGCAAAGTTTCTTTTATCTTGTCCCACCTGGAACCTTCTTTGGTTTCACCTGAAACTGACACCCCACCCAGTAGTTTGTAAGAAAATGGCCCCCAAAGGAACTGTCACTGATGGGAGAGGTGGCCTTGATGGAGTAGGTGTGGCCTTGTAGAGGAAGTGTTATAGTAGGGCTGGGCTTTGAGGTCCCATATGTGCTCAAGGCACTGCAAAGTGACAGAGACTATTTTGTGCTACCTGCAAGATTTATGATTGTTACTTCTTCAGCACCATGTCTGTCTACACACTGATGTTATCACCATGATAATGGACTGAACCTCTGAAATGTAAGGGAGCCATCACAAATGTTTTTCCATTATAAGAGTTGCCATGGTCATTGTCTCTTCACAGCAGCAGAAACCCTAAGACACCCCCATCTACTCCTGGTATGAAAAGTCCCATCATAAAGTACCCAAACTTGTTCAAGTAATTTGGGTCTAAATGTCCAAGCCACTGCATGTTTTTGGCTTCTTTTGAACTTTTTCTTACTTTACTTCACCCTGCCAAACACGATGTAGTTCTCCCATGTTCTTTTCCTTAAAAGATCCCAGTAAAATGCATTCAATGATGTTCTACATGTGTTTTTCTCTCCAGGCTGTCCCCACCTGAATTAATGCAGACTTAATTCAGACCAGCCACTGTGAGTGGGCTCTTTGGCCTTTACTCTGCCACAGGCCAAGCTTATCTAAACTATATTTGGTTGCATAATAAGTCAGCTGTCCTCAGACTGAGCTTTCAGGGAAGATCCTATATTTTTTTTCATCTTTTGACTATAGAGCATTACGTTATTTTGTAATCAGGTCATTTTTAAAAGAGAATTCAAAAAGTCTTCAATCAGCTAATTAAAGAATGAAATGTCTATGCCATTTTCTTGAAAGTCCAATATAGCTACTTAGTATATGTCTTAGAGTCTAAAAATAGAGTATACCTACCAAATAGTAAGGAAATATAAAAAATTAGAAAAATCCATCATATTTGATATTTATGTTTACTTATGTATTTAAAAAACTCAAAAAGTATACATCTTGGATTTTTAATGTTTTCCATAAAAAGCCTGAATTGATACTCTTAAAATATGGTTAAGTATTTTACCATCACAAACAACAGGAACTGAACTCCAGTGCTGTTCAACTGTGTCAAAGCAAAATAAGTGAATATATAAATCAAGAGAATCACTATTAAGCCATACACAACTAAAAAATCTAGAGAGAGTTCTCATAACTCTTCTATAATATTTTCTTCTCCTCTTTACTTACTTCCACCCCAAAGTCTTTGCAAACCAAATCTGGTTCCTTAAAAAGAAAAAGTAAAATCTTTTCCCAACCCTTTACCCTGAGGTAATGTCTATCTTTGAAGCTAAGATTTGTTTCTTGTATGCAGCAGAAGGATGGATTCTGTCTTCGTATCCATTCTGTTAGCCTGTGTCTTTTTATGGGTGAGTTAAGACCATTAATGTTGAGGGTGAGTAAGGACCATTGATTGTTGATGCTTATTTGATTTAGGTTTGATGTTGGCAGTGGTATTGTGAATATATTAGTTCTGCTTCACCCTTGTTTCTGGTGTAGTTGGATTATCTGTTGCCTACATTTTTGTGGGTGTAGTTACCTTTCTTGAGTTGGAGTTTTCCTTCTAATACTTTCTGTAGGGCTGGATTTGTAGATACATATTGGGAAAATCTGGTTTTGTCATTAAATATCTTGTTCTCTCCGTCTATATTTGTTGGATTTATGATTTTCTTTGGTCGATGAATCTATTTCTTCTAGTTTATCTTCGGCGCCCGAGATTCTCTCTTCCATCTCTTGAATTCTGTTGGTTATGCTGGTGTCCATAGTTGCCGATTTTTTGCCCAGCTTTTCAATTTCCAGCATTACTTCCGTTTGTGTTGCCTTTATTTTCTCATTTTCAGTTTTCAAGTCTTGAACCGTTTCCTTAACCTGGTTAATTGTTTTCTCTTGGCTTTCTGTACTTTCCTTAAGGAATTTGTTCATTTCTTCCACTTTTTTGTTTGTTTTTTCCTCCATTTCTTTAAGGGATTTTCTCACATCATTTTTATGATGGTAATTTTTAAGTCGTACTTTTGGATCTCATTGTCTTTCTATCTCTCACAGCACCCTTTCAGTGAATTCAGAAGGCTAAAGGAAGACACAGAAAACCACAAGCCACAGCATTCTCCACTCAAGGACCAAAACATCAATCCTTAATGATTGCTTCAACTTCCAAGCCCTAAGACGCCTGGCTATCCTTGTCATGATTCGCTTTGAACAATCTGTGGCTGCCTTCCAACCATGTGTCTGCGGAACTAAATCAGACTGTAAAGAATAGCGCTTAGCTTAACTTGCTTGTTTAGTTCATTGATTTCACGTTTGCTTACTTTGACATTTTGGTGTTCTCTGTTTTGCTTAGAAGTTTTGTCATTTTATTGTTCTTGGTTTATCCTTGATATTTTGCTAAGGCTACATGTTTTATGTATCAAGTACCCTGTTTAAGCCCCTGTTGAGTCAAATGACTTTGCTTTTGTAAATAAAAAATAATTCAAACTCTTCCTCTTTAAACTAGACATGGATTCAAGTGTGGTGTCACGCTCCTGTAACCACAAAACTCCACAGATAGAAATGAATCTGTGCATCTTCCTGGTGACTTGAGACAATTTATTATTTCCCAGATGGGCGGAGCTACAAACCCGGTTGGTGCCTTCAGTGGGCACGGATTGGTCTACTCCCTAGTCAAACACTACTTGATGCCAAAAGATCCATATTCCACATGTGACATCACATATTTACTATTCCAAGAAATGGAGTCTCCATACACACATATATTCATGACATGATGATGTGCAATGTATTCTTGAGAAATACACCTGTGTCTTCTAATTCATCTCGGGAAATATGAAACTCCATTATGGGAATATAAAATACATGAAACCCACCTATATCTGCTTCTGATTTCCTTCAAAGATAGCAACAGTGACAATTGCAAGGTAGAGATCGAAACCCGCTAACGCATATGGGGACACACATTATTTTAAGGTGCAGTTGACTGGACTACTTATTTCACACAAATCTTTTCTTCAGATTTGTTTACTTAATATTTATGTGCACTGGTAGTTTGCCTGCTCTCTGTGTACCAAAGTGTACTGATCCCAAAACACTCGAGCAGGGCAATGGATGAAGGTAAAGTAAAGCCGATGACAAAGGCAAGGGAGTTTGTCTTGGGATGGCTCACGTTCAAGCAGAGTGCCTCTGGCTTCAGGGTCATTGCTCAAAATCCCTAAGGATCAGGTTAAATCAGTTATGTCACCTCTCACCTAGATGACAGTACAGGTTAGGCCCAGCACAGAAATGGAGAAGTAGGAAGATACTCCTGTGGATGTAGGTTTGCAAAGGATGGCTGTTGATGCACTAGCTATTCAGTGTCCTGAGGACGTAAATGTAGTGCTACCTTCTTCTGAGGAGTGAGCATGTCAGTGCAAAACTAGGAAGTGTGTGGGATGGCTGCTGATACCCTACTCTTTACTGTAACAACTCTCAGAAGGTATTGAGGAACGGTTCACTCCAGAGGAGTGCTTAATTCTTGTGAAGTCCCCCTGGAATCAAAATCAAAGTGACTTGTGAGGGTGACAGTTGAGTCTGAGAGTTAATGTGTGAGGGAAGTATTCCAGTGGGTTCCAGTTTGGTTCCATGAAACAATAGCTTTGGAAAGCTCTACTCTCTGGGGAGGAGTGTGCACATTTCAATAACTGTGACACTGGCCACCTTCTCTTTCTGAACAGTAGGCCATACCTGCAGTCATACTGGAAGCTAACTGAGACTTCATCATTCTGCACTTCTAATTACAACCATGTGACATGGGCTTCCTGGACCACCTTTCCATTTGCAGTACGAGCCTGGGTCTAGCCATGCCTCCCTTCCATTTGGCTCCTCACCACAGCTCTTCTGTGTCTTGAAAAATATCCCCAATAGATAATCATGGCTTCTTCTCCTCGCATCTTGTAGAATGTATGGCATTTGACTAAAATTATTAATAATCCATAAACTGCATTGTTCTTTAATACACGTGCTGGAATATTTGTGACCATTCCCAGTTTTTGCTTGGAAGCAGAGTGCTAGAATGAACATGCATAAGGAGCTGTTTGACAAAGTCAAGTTACAGACAGGATGCAATGTCATTTTTTTGGAGTAGCCAGAGACTCCAGCAGACTGGGTAGGGAGAGGCATCGTGCATGGATGTAGTGAATTCTGAGCATAGAGAAGAATACTTTCGGGTGAAAAGAACCAAATTATCTAACGTGTGCTGATTGGGCCCCAGAATAAGGGGAAGGGAGCGTAATGAAAGAGCTGTCTTGATGGGTCCTTAAGGGTTAGGGGGAAGCCTGATGGGAAGGAAGCTCCCAAGAAAACCCAGGAAGAGGGTAGTTATGCCACCTAACCAAGGTGCAGTTTGTCTCTGTATTGACCATCTGTGGTAATCAGGTGAGTGCCTACCCTCGTTGTCCTCAGACACCCTTCAACCAGTATCTTATTGAAGCAGATGAAGACGTGCACAGGCAAGCAGTGGGAAGTGTGCCAGATGTCTTGTTGAACAGGAGCAGGAGGGATTGTATGATCCAGTCGGGAGTGGGTGGTCATGCCCTTGAAAGGATGAATCCACAAAGACAGCTGAACTAAACTCCTGACACCTACCGACTTTGGACCAATATCTAGTGAGCTTGCATAGGACCAGCCTAGGCCCTCTGTAAGCATTTTGCAGTCTCATAGCTTGTTATGCTTGTGGGGCTCCGTCCTTTTAGTGGGATAGACCAGGAACTACATAGAGGCCTGTTCCCCTCCCTGGCAATTCAGTTGGCTCTGTGCCAACTAGACCATAGAACAAAACAGTTCAATCCCCATGTGGAATATACTCACTGACTTCCAATAAATCGGAAAACTCTGGTTTTGCAAGAAGGGGCGCTACACGGTGTGCCTTGTGTCCCAGGAAAGCGTCTGCTGAGTGGTGAGGGAAAGCTGGGTAGCAGGGAGTCCATTTTCCTTCCACATGACATCAGCAGGCCCTCTCTACATTCCATTGTATCCTGGACACAGTAGAATGCTGTGATGTCATCTGTGTTGTGGCAACACCAACTGCCTTTGGCGAGTACTGCAGTGCCACTAAGGTGCAAAGATGAACATGTTGGCAAGACTGCGGAATCTCCTGAGGAGAGAAAATGGACAGGGGAGACAGACCAGTGAGAGAGTGAAGAAAGCTGACATTCAGCCGCACTTTCAACGCCCAACAAATAAAGGCTTCAGAAGAAAAGACAGTAAGTCGTGGGCAGGAGATGAGGCGCTCCGTGGAGAAGGTTGCCCTTAGCTGGCACTTGGGTAATGGGGGGCACAGGAATTGGGGGTCTCTGGGAAGAAATTGAACTTCACTTCCTGCCATGTCTCTGGGAAGTCGAGGAATCCAGGCTAGTAGTCTGTCTCTGCCAAATGTCAGAAACTGGCAGGGCAAAAGCTCCAAGTTCGGCTGGGAGCCTATAGTCTTAGAGGTCAGTGAGCTTGATGGAGGACAGGCATCCAAATGAGACCAGAATGAGGGAGGGACTAGTGGAGTGTGCTCAGCATAAGGCAGGCCATCAGTGTACTTGAATGGGAGTGGATAACTTGAAGTACCGTGAACCTTCTCTGTGCGCCCTGAGCTGTCAGCGATGTCCCATTGCGAGTCTGGTGCTCACCTTCTGCACCTGTATGGCTGCTCCACCTATAGACTTGTGCTTTTAGCGACAGGTCAGGATGTTTGGGGTTCTCTAAAAAGACCTGCGTGCCTGTGGCCTATGGTCCTTTCCTCCATGCTTCTCAACCCACAGACTTGTGAATTCTACAGGTAAGTTGAAAGGAGAGACTGCAGCTGTGAATCAGCTTGAGGAATATTCTTCTTTCCTTCCTTCCTTCCTTCCTTCCTTCCTTCCTTCCTTCCTTGCTTGCTTGCTTGCTTGCTTGCTTGCTTGATTCTTGCTTGCTTGGTGCTTGCTTGCTTGATGCTTGCTTGCTTGCTTGCTTTTTTGCTTTGGGGCAGTGGAGCGTAGCTGGATGGAGTCTTCCGAGATCAGAGAGCAGCTCAAGCCTGGGTCATAATCCATTGGTGTGTCACTGAGTCACAGGCACAGGTGCTTTCTGAAACATTTTGAGGGCTCAGAGGGATCTGTATATGCTCTATGGTCTGAGGAATATGCTTGAGGTGTAAGGAGTTCGGTTTTTCTGCCCACCGCCTGCTCTTGTTCTACCACCAAGCCAGCCCCAAATAACACACAGAGACTCTGTATTTGATACAATGCTGTTGGCCCTGTTACTTGTTTCTTATCGGCTAGCTCTGCCTTAATTATTAACCCATTTCTGCTGATCTATGTATTTCTCTTACCAGGGAGCCGGCGGCATACTGCTTTCTTCAGACTCTCCATCTTGACTCCTCCTTACTACTTCCTATTTCCTCCTTGTCTCCTAGTCCCTCCTATCTTCCTTTCCTATTGGCCAACAGTGCTTTATTATTAACCAGTATGAGAAACATATACAGAATGACCTCTCCCATCATCTCCTCTTTTCTGTCTAAATAAAAAGAAGGGTTTTAACCTTAACATAGCAAAATATATTATACAACAGTTATCAAGTAAGACTCACAGTTAACAATATTTAGTACATTAACATTTAGCAAGATTTGAAGAAAATATTCCATCATCTATCATATCTTTGTGTGTCTAAAGTCTAAGTAACTTATCTTTAATACTAAGGAAAACTGTAACCATAACTCTCTGTCTTCAAGTCCCTCAAAGACCACAGAAGGATAGTATAAACTCTAGAAATGACAGGGACAACTCACTGCCTGGTCACCCGAAGTTCTTTTGTAATCTTCCATCTTCAGCCCATAGGCCATAGTGTGTCTGGCAGACTCTTCAGCAACACAGGAAACTTTAAACTGTCTTCTTGTATTGGCAGTTTGTCAGTCACTTTTCTCTGTGTCCTGCATACTGTCTCGAAGACTCTTCCATGAAGCAGGATCTCTGTAGCAATGTCCATCTTGAATCAGCAGTCACTTTTCTGTGGGTCCTGCATGTCCAGTATATACAGCATAAAGTCAAACAGTCCAGACAAGAGCAGTATCTTGTCCAAATGGCTAGTCTTGCCATATTGGAAGTAAACTCCATAATGAGTTTCTTCAATGTCCATCTTCATCTTCCTTTCTGACGCAGGTGGTGTTGCCAGGAACAATTATGTCTCATTGTCAAGAAAAACCCTAAACCATTTTAAATGCCATATTCTGTAGGTCTTTGAAAGATTTGAAGAATATCTATCTATCTCAAATACATCTGCATATCTAGAAAACCTAACTCACCTAGCTATGTTTTGACTATTATAGGTAACTATCTAAAATCTGTACTAAATTATACATTACATTTTTAAATGAGCTATATAAACACAATACATAAACAAGAAGAGAAATATACATATACAACATTGACCTTAAATTGTATCAATAAATGAAAATCCGTTCCAAAACAAAGTATTCATATCTATACCATAATTCCCTTTTTACCTTTAAAAAGAATTGGCTATGATCATTAACCATTTATAACCAAGTCCATTTAAATGAAAACAAACATTTATAAACAATATTTGGGAATTTGGGCGTCGTTCTTTCCAAACTACTTCCTGCTGACAGGGGGCGCTGTCATGGGGGGATCCTGAGAAGATGTAGAAATCCTGGCTGTAGTCTGCAAGACTGCCTTGTCCAAGCTGTTTTGAATGTTGGATCACCAGCGACTCTGTTTCAGGGGGTCTGGCTTGCTCAAACCACATTAGTCTGGAAGGAATCCATAGCTTTTTATTTTCTGTGGAAACAAAAATAGAAATCCTTTTCCCCAGTAACTTGTCCTTGAACTTAAATTTTGGAGTCAAAGCATTTTCAAAATATATACATTGAATTAATTCAGCAGCATTTGTTTTAACAGTTGTTATTTCCTCAGCAGTCAAACAATACAAAGACAATATAATACCGTACAGTATACAAATTTTCTCCATCTGTGGCTTTTTATTATTCTGTTTCTTTTCTATTTTTTGAGACAGGGTTTCTCCTTGTAACTCTTATCTGTCCTGGAATTTACTCTGCATACCAGGTTTACTTTGCAAATCACAGAGATCTGCTTGCCTCTGTCTCCTGAGTGCTGGGATTAAAGGCGTGTGCTACAACACCCAGTTCCTCTTTGTCTCTTTAAAACCATTTTTTTTTTTTTTTTTTGTCTACGTATATTTTAAAACACACTGTAAACCTTTAGAGGTTTTTCTTAATATGAATCTGTCTTTACTGTAAATCTTTATCTTCGTCTGGCCATGAGTCTTTATCTGTTAAACAACAACATTGTTAAAATGAAAGTCATAGCTGTGTCAGCCTCGGTTTACCAAAGATGGTGGCGGGTACTTTTACCCGCCAGCACAGAAAGCTGTGTTCACCGCCTTGGTCTGCGCTGCCACCCAGAAAGCATTCTGCAGGCTTGGAGATATGGTCACTGCCATTGCCATCTCTCATACACACCAATAAATTGTTAGCAGAGTTTCTTGAAAGCCTTGCGGTTTTTTGCCACATATGCTGAGTCAGGAATCTTCCCTTAAAGGAGCCACGCGAATATCTGCTTGCCTCTAGCAAAGCAGAGTTCAACTGAGAAAAATGCTGATACCAAGAAACCTTGCTTGTCTCTGTTCTGTTGCTTCTAAAACCCTTTTTTAAGCTTTTGTTAAATTTTAAGTGGAAGTTCTTATTAACCACGTGGGCGCCATTTGTAACGAGTACGGTTTTTCTGCCTGCCGCCACTGGTCTTCTCCTGCCGCTGTGCCTTTTTTTTTTTTTTTTTTTTTTTTTTTTTTTTTGATACAATGCTGTTGGCCTGGTTACTTGTTTCTTATCGGCTAGCCCTGCCTTTAATTATTAACCCATTTCTGCTGATCTATGTTTTTCTCTTACCGGGGAGCCGGCAGCATACTGCTTTCTTCAGACTCTCCATCTTGACTCCTCCTTACTACTTCCTATTTCCTCCTTGTCTCCTAGTCCCTCCTATCTTCCTTTCCTATTGGCCAACAGTGCTTTATTATTAACCAGTATGAGAAACATATACAGAATGACATCTCCCATCATTGAGGTAGTTCTTTCTTTCTTGCCTTGAAGCATGTGCTGAGGGGACAGAGGAGAGCAGCTGGCGGAGACATGCAACCACATTCACGCTTGGGAGATCTAAGATTCCCTGGGGGGCATCAAATGCCAGGGGTCAGCATACATTGGTGTGTCATTGAGTGACAGGCACACCATCTTTGACAAACATATTTTAGGGCTCAGAGTGATCTTGATCGATATATCCTCTATGGCTTGTCATAATGCACGTTTACTCGTGTTCTTCTAGCCACAGGGGTTGCTGGAGAGCCTTCACCACCCACAGCCCTCCTCACCAAAAAGGAGTTGAAAGAGCAGGTGGACAGTCTGAGCGCCCAGCTGGATCAAGTGTCCATGGAAACTAAGGAGCTGCGAGAGTGCCTCGTCTCCATCACGGAAGGATCTCCTGACTCTAAGTATTCATTGTTTCCGATGCCATGGTGACCAACTTGGTTCCACACTTTCAGCCTAGTTTATTTCATCTAGGATCAGTGATTCTGACAGTCTCCACTTGCAGGGTGTACCTTTGCTAGACACCATCGATCCAAAAGCTTCCAAGAAGGAGAACCTGAAACCTGGCAAGAGTGGGATGGGGAGGCACTAGATTTCTGTTTCCTCCGAAGGAAAACCAGCGACTTTAGCCCGAGTTCAATAGCTCAGAGATTGGGACAGAGCTGTGCACTCCCAGGCTGCATTTGGAGAGATGCTGCCAAGTGGCAGCTTCTGTGAGATATGAGCTGCTGTGAGTCTGTGGTGGATCTCTATTGTCTGGCAAGGCATTGTGTGCTGGCTTCTTCATGAGGCAAGCAGAGATGCCTGGTCACACATTTCCATGTACAGATAAAAAGGCCGGGAACTGATCAACCACTGCCCATTTGGCTCCTCTGTCTCTGCGTTTCTCGGTCTCTCTGTCTCTCCGTCTCACACACACATGCAGAGACACGCAGGCGTGTTGTGTATATATCTATGTGTCTGTGCATTTGTGCTTGAGTTTCCCTCTAGACCCTGCAAGCAGGCTTTCTGTGTTTGGGCATGAGGAAGTTTCCATTTCACAGTCCCCAAGTGATTCCTACCGGTGATGAGCATTGGGATCCCCAATGGATCCCCCATTCTCTAATGTGCTCACCTTAGTTCCATGGAGAAATCCCCTTGAGGAGTTGATACGACATCTTCCATGCCTTCCATTCTCCAAAATGTTGAGTCGCATGCACAAAAGTGCTCATGGTGTCATTTTGGCCTCCTTTCAGAAAGACGGGCAGTGGGACTGAGAATTTCTGACCTGAAGACAGGAGACACATCATCCCAGTTTTTGGCGGGCACACCCCATGTTAAGTAGACGACAGGAAGTTTCTTAGCGAGCTCTTTCATCAGTCCTACAGAAATAGCTCATGCACACTCACCTCTCTTCACCCTCTGCTGGCATAGCATAGGGTCACGGCATCAGTCGTAATGCGCAAAAGATGTCAAGTCCATAGTAGGCAGGGTGTGGCCATCCATGGGCTCCAGTAGTCTTGACACAGCCTGAATTTGTGTGATTCGTGAAATCTTTGTTCATGGTGGTTTTTGCTTCTAGCTGCATGCCCTACCAACGGCCTACTCCTTTATTAGAAAAGATCAAGATGGAACATAAACAGGTCATGGCAGACCTACAGAGGTTGGAGAAGGAGAATTCGGAAGCTTTCAGTAAATTCCAAGAGCTGGATGAGGAGTCACTCTTCTATTGGTAAGTGCCTATCTTCCAGGGGAACACAGCATTGTGAAATGGCCAACTCTACCCAATGTTTTCTCTGCACTGCAACGCCCACGCTTCTGGTCTAGCCTTATGACTCTGAGCAAGCATCCTGAGCTAGCATCTTTTGATCTTGTGCCGCTGACACTCAGTTTTGCTAATTGTGAGAGAGACTCTTAGCTCCGCCCAGGAACAGACTCTGATCCTCAATAGAATGGAGCTCCATGGCTATTAACCTTTCCGATGCTGCGACCATTCCAAGACAATTTCTCATGTTTAGGTGAGCTGCAACCACAAACTCAATTTTCTTGCAACTTCTTAATTGTAATTTTGTTACAGTTATGAATTATGATGTAAGTATTTGCTGTGCAGGATATGTGAGATGTCACCCTTTGAAAGTGTCATGGCATCACCAAAGGAGTCATGACCCATAGTTTGAGGATCACTTCTCTGGGTAGAGGAACAATTTGCAACATGACAGTGGTATCAGGCAGGGTCTCAGGAAGGGGCAAATTGCCCCCACGGGTCCTCTACACCCCTTGGGTCTCCCATCCTCCCTGCGAGCTGATTTGTCCCTTACCTCTGGATGTCGTCCCATTACCATGGTCAGTGAACGGCATTGAAGGACACACTGTCCTGGGTAGAGATCCTTGGAATTCTTTTCTTGTTGGCATATTCAGAAAGAGTTTGATTCCTTTTGGAACTCTCCGTTCTCTACTCTTGGCATCCGGATTGCAGCTGACAGGGCTGCATTGGCCTCTTGTCTCCATCTCCTTTGCGCACCTGAGGAACAGTGGGACAGATGGGTTATGGAGGCAGGGAGGCAGGAGGAGGCTGAAAGGGCTCACTATACTGAGACGGTTTACAGCCATCTACAGCAACAACTGCACAAGGAGAAGACACAGCTGCACAAAGTGGTGGACAAGCTGAGGCAAGAGACCAAGAAGGTGCTAGGGGAATGGATCCTGCTGCAGCACTATCTGGGGGAACTGAAAGTCATCTTTGAGGAGGAAGAAGAAGGCATCAGAGGGTTCTGGACCCAGGAGCAGCAGGTAGGGACAAGCAGATATGTCTCCGGGCTAGGACCTGCACCATTTCCTCATGTTACCTAAGCCCGTCTACCCATCCATCCTAATGTGCTTTCCCTTATCACTTTACTCGCCCTCCCACACACATTCATCCACCTCACTCTCATGACGACATCCAGCTGTTCATCGGGGTTTCTACAAGCGAGTCTCTGGTAAGAATTAATTGGCAAACAAACCCTGCTGCTTTTCTTGAAGCTTCAGGTCAAGCAGGGAGAGGGCTCAATAATACAAAACATACTTCCAAGTCATTGAGATGGTAGGAATGCTGTGTACTGTCTTGAGGAGACAGTTCCCTATCCTGTGGCCCATTGCCTTTGCAGAGTCCATGTGACATCACTGGGGCGCAGGGCAATCAGCTGGGAATTAGGAGATCCTACTACAAATGTCAATGAGTGATTCTCATTGGCCCTGTGTTGGATTTCAGGTGGCCTTTCTTCTTAACATTCTCTGCATCCCGATGTGGTCTCTCCACTCTGTTCAACTCTTGCTTCACACTGACAGGAACCTCAGTGCGAGGTGGCCACAAGTGTTTCCTGTGTGTTTCCTTGGCAACGTATCCCATCACACAGCTTACAGTATGGTGCTGATGGGTTGTCCAGGCATGGGGAAGGGACTTGTGTCAGGCTGGTTGGTTGTTTGGGAGCTCTGAGGCTTCTAGAAAAAAAAAAATCCAGACTGTTCAGCATAGTCTGGCCAATCACAACATATTCTCCTTTGCAATTTTAGTCCTGGGATATGGAGTGTAGAGTCATTGGATTCTTCTGGAATATCTGCTGTGCTTAATCCAAACTGAAGTGATCATCTACCATGTTATGTCCTCATCTTCTTTTGTGCTCAGATTCCATCTGTGTATTTCTCTCTCTGTATCTCCCTCGGTCTCTGTTCTTTCGTGTTTTGCTCTGTTCTGTTTTTGTTTTTGTTGGTGGTGTTGGTGGTGTTGTGTTTGGAGCTATGTGAATTGTATAGTACACCAAGCTTGTGTATAATCGCTCGAAGAGATTTCCGGTTTGTCAGTCTCTGCTCTGAAACAGGCATTCGTCCTACCCAGAAGCTTTGATTTTGGTAAAACGGGAAGGCCATCAAGCTCCTGGTATCCTCCCTGCGTGCTTGTACAGTGAGCGAATGTACTCATGGCTATATGGAAAAAAAAAAAAAAAAAAAAAAAAAACACGCTCCTAAGGACACATTCTTCTAATGAATAGGTGCATCAGAGACTGGAGGGAAATCCCCAGTCCCAGCAGAAGGAGAGCGAGCTGGGCAATCAGAAAAGAAGTTTGCAGAAAAGCTGCAGCATTACTTGACTGTCTCCCTGATGAGGTATGTACCAGAGTGGCAGTTGGGATTTGGATCCAAGTGGATCTCTTCCTTCTCCCTTGGATGTCTGCCTTTTGAGGTATCTGCATATACAGAGCTCTCCCCGACAGTATCAGCAAAAGAACAAGTCAGAGTTGTGCTGATGCAGATAAGAAGAGGTTCCCTACAGGTAATAATATGCTCGATATGCAGGGAGTTGTAGAATGATGCCCACCTTGCTCCCTTCTGAGTTTTGTGGTATGTTCTCACAGGGCTTTCCTTGACCTCACACAGCTCTGCCTGCTTTTGCCTCCTAAACCTGGGCTTCAATAAAGCTGTGTCTTAAAGTGCCGGAAGCAAATTACGTTTTCACTGAGAAACATAAGCCGTATGGATGAGATTTCCGTCCTTGGCTTCTCTTTGCTGTTCTGTTGGCTGTTCTCTTTGTTTGGCCATTTCCCCATGGAAAGTGCCCGGCAGATACCGTAAGTTCAGACAGATGTGTCTGCTGAGGGATCCTTGTGAACTCTCAAAAGGTGTTGCCTATCGCAGACTCTTTTAGAGAAAAAGGATGTCGATTCCTTAGGAATCGTTTCATCCTTAGGAAAACAAGGCTGGTTTTCTTTACTAAATCAAAACCCTCAGGAGACCCCATGATCCCAGGCACACATCTGAGGCAATACTGCTCCACCATGGTAGGCTCCATCTTGCATATTTCCTGGATGGAAGGTTCCTTCTCAGCGGGAGCCATGAAGATGTCCCCTGGCTTTGTGCAGTTGTCTAAGCAGCAATGTTGTATTATGTCTACCTATAAATTGGGGTGACCCATGTCTAATTCACCATGAATATTCTGTTTTCTCTCCTATGCTGTTACACATGGATTTAATTTGCTATTCCTTGTGTTACAATATTGTCACCGGACTGATGAAGAATGCTTCATTCTTTCTCATAGAGCACATATGTACATTACTCCGATCAAATATGACACTTGTTAAAGGTTGAAAATATTGAAACTCAAGGGATCGGTGACCATTCATTGTTCCTTAGGCATACAAACAATGGCTTCCATCGAAAGATCAATGCTGAGCATCAGGCACAATGTGTCTTTTGGAGAGGTCAGAGTTTAAGAGCCCACAAAGACGGACCCCGCTAGGAATGTACTCTAAATGCCTCCTTTCCTCCGGCAGATCAGGAAAACTACAGCAAGAACTGGGCATGATGAGAGCCTCGTGCAGACAGACATGCTGCAGCAGGGCCACTAAACTTCTGTGACAGGCAGGTGTCCTACCATCGTGTGACATTTCCAGAAACCTTGGCATTCTTCGGGTGGAGTTTCAGCAGGTGGCTGGAGAGCCAGAGCAAGTTTTATGACACCAAATATAGTTTTGCAAAACTCAATAAAACCCACATGGAGATTATTTGGGAGAGGGAACAAAATAGGTTATAGATGTTGTCCAAGCAGGAACAGTGATGGCAGGGGAAGGGGGAGAGGGGGGAACAGAGATGGAAGGGAAGAGGAAAGGAACAAATAGGTGGGAGGCGCTCGCTTAATAGGGAAAGCTACACATGCATATGGAATCCATATGCAGCCACATAACATGTGAAGTAGTCAGAAAACACATGAGAGCTGTCTAATTATCTCTATGAATGTCAGTGTGTATAACTTGCCACTTGCTAAGGGGCTGGGCCAGCATAATGTCTGAGTCTTCATAGCTATAGTAATAAAAGCAGCATGGTGTTGGCAGAAAAAATGATAGATGGGTTAATGAAATCCAAACAAAGAACCTGATGTGAATCCAAACACCCATGAATACCATATTTTTGACAAACAAATACAAATTTTACAATGGAAAAAAAAGAAAGCATCTTCAACAAATATTGCTGGCAATACTGGATAACATCATGCAGAAGGATGCAAAGAGACCATTATCTAGCTCCCTGCAGTACACTCAAGTCCAGGTGGATCTGAAATCTCAACATGAATCCAGATACACAGAACCTGAGAGAAGAGATAGTGAGAAGTAGCCTTGAATACACTGGCAGGAGAAAACTTCCTGACTAGTACACCATTAGCAGAGACACTGAGAGCAACAATTAATAAAGGGGATCTCCTGAAACAGAAAGCGTCCATATGGCAAAGGACAATGGCAATAAGACAAAATAGCAGCCTACATAATGGGAACAGTTCTTCACCAACCCCACATCTGACAGAGGGCTAAACTCCAAAGAATATGTGGAACCCAAGGAACTAGACACTAAAATACCAAGTAATCCAACTAAACTAGTGGGGCACATCTAAACATACACTTCATAACAGAAGAATCACAAATGGCCCAGTATATGCTTTTTTAAAGAAAAGGACATAACCATTGGAATATTTCCTAATAACTTCTGATAATTATTCAATGATTGAAAGACCGGCAGAGGGTATGGACCCTCAAGCCCCGACTCAGGAAAGTCGGTCCCCCCAAATCACTCACGAGAAGCAGTCTTGATGTAAAAACATGAGGTCTTTTATATTCCAGTGCACTGGGGTCCACAGCCATACTCCACATGGGGTAGAAGACTGGGAACCCTGGGTACAGGATTGAGATTTTATAGGGTTACAACAAAGCCTGCGCATCACAAACCAATCATCTCATAGCATCCAGAGTGGACCAATCAATTTGAACTATCCAATCCCACACTTAGCCCAGGAACTCTGCTTTCATTAGTGCTTCTGTGTGGTGTGGCAAGGCTCATTTCCTGTGTTCATTCACTCACAGGTCCTGTCATAAAGGGCCCTGTGGTAAACAGTCAAGAATGTGACCTTTTGCCTACTCACTGCTAGGGGGGGTAGGGTCTAGGGAGAATTAGGCTAAATTTTTCCATCCTTACATGATCATGAGCTATCTTTACTACTTTCTCATTTTTGATGCCTAATTTCTTTAGGATGTTACATAAGTCCCAAATACTTTTGAAAACTTTTTCTACTCTGACGTGTAAAGCTTTCATTAGCTGATCTGGTCTCATTTGCATTTTCACTGATTGATACCTTTTTAGGTGGGGGGGGTCTAATAGGCTTTTTCTCAATATCTTTTCTCAAATCTTACATTAGCGTCCATTCTTAAAATTTCTTTTTTAACGACCAAAATTTAGGAAGATTTTTGTATTCTCTACTTGCTAAACTCTTTTGAGCCATCCATACAGCTTTTCTGGCTCTCAGGCCATTCTGGCTTTGACCATTTCCTACTGTTTTACTCTGCAAGACAGCCATGGGAGATGCAGATCTCCAACCCTGATGTCTCTCTCCTCCTCTCTCTCTCTCTCTCTCTCTCTTTCTCTAACTATCTATCTTTATATCCCAAGCGATTCAAGTAGTACCTATTGTTGGGATTCACACAATCACATATTCAAAATCACACTTCAGACACTCAAACACTCACATGTGTGGCCACACTAAATATACAGTACATACATATATTCTTCAGCTCTCCTTTTCTTTAGACCAAGATTAGTTTGCTGAAATAGAACATCCTTAATTGAAATCTCTTGTAATGCAGTTGATGTAACTAAAGGTCGAATTATGAACATCCAAAATCTGAACAAATCCCAATATATGTCACTTCTCTATTTTTTTTTTCTTTTTTATTTTTTAATGAGTCCTTAAAACCCTTTCTGACAGGCTGTATTAGTTATTCCAACTCTTGACTGGGTGTTAGCCATGGCAGCAGCTCCTAAAGCAGCAGGCATCTAGGTCTCCTCCTGCCTTTGCTCTCTAGGCCTGGGCTGGCCAGCTGAAGCTCATCTGTGACTGCAGCTGTTTGAAAAGCAAGCAATCACCATTGCAGCAACTCTGAGTTCCTGCTGACCTGGTGCATAAGCTGGGCAGCACCTTTGCTTCTCCAACATTGCAGCAACTCTGAGTTCCTGCTGACCTGGTGCATAAGCTGGGCAGCACCTTTGCTTCTCCAAGCCCCTGTGCAGCTCTGAGACAGCTATGGTGGCTGCTTTCGGGAGGGCGCCTCTCCTTGGGCCATGCTCCAGGGTCCTTAGGAAAGGCCCTGTCTTTCCCTGAAGATAAGGTCTTTCTCTGATCTGCATGGGCACCTAGAGCCTTCTTGGATACACTCTTAAGCTCATCTTCCTCACTTTTACTAGCCTGTTGAATGGATTTTAAAAGCCTTTGAGAGTTTCTGTCTTTAATGCAGTTACCTGTTCCTCTAGAAGTTCCTTTTTAATTGAAATTCTAATTCAACCTTTCCGGGTGAATTCCCCATCTCTCTTTATTATTTCATTCTTTATTTGCTTATTTACCCCAATACATCCCTGCCAGCACAAGGGATGAACCTGTCCACTTACCTCACTTTCAGAATCTCGGTGAGGACTTCCAATTGCAGCACTTGCACTGCAGTAGAAGCCTGAGAAACTGGGGAAGGTTAATAACACTGGACTCTTGCTTGATATTAAGAAGGCTCTTTATTATCCCCTACTTTACTCCTGGGGCTAGCTTATATACCCTGGCACCAGATGGAGGATGGGGAAGCAAAAGGGGGTAGTTAGTCATCTCAGCTTCCAAGGACTGGTTAGGGTGCTTTCAGGGCAGAGGGAGCCAAGAGCATTAGCATTTTGCATTAGAAAGCATGTCTCCTGTTTTCCTGTGGTTATAGCCTCATGCCATGAGAGCAGCAGGAGGGGGAATGAATTCTCAGCCAAGGTCTTAATTCCCACAATGTACATATTTATGGCCAAATGATGAAGGTAAACCATTTTCCCTCTTGATTTAGGGAGAAGATTGTATGAAAAAAAGGAAGGGCTACCATAATTATGTTAAGGTGGGGACAAAATGGATTTGGAAATTGTGGGAAAGGAAGGGAATATTGACAATGGTGTGACTATAGAGCTAAGGCAATGTCTTTCCTCTTTCCTACTCTGCTGGCTCTGAACCATTCCACCACCATTGATCATTGAACTGCATTCAATTTGGATTACTGGAAATGTTAAAAAGCTTGTCTTTATCTTTCCTTAATAGGTTGATTCAGCTGAAAACTATGGAAGGAAGCATATAGGGACATCATTGAAGGGAACATCCAATTAAAATGAGATACTATGTAGGGGGTGTTTTGGCAGGACAATGACCCAAGCACCAGGGAAGTTGTAACAGAAAGGTCCAGAGTCTTAGAAAAGCCTGGGCTATACAAGTGGGGAAACTTACACTGTTCTCAGACAACTTACTTATGACAGATCAGCTTGACCTGTTTGAGATGAATCCAAGTCTCTCAACTCCCTGAATCTTAAGAAATTTTTAAGTTCATAAAAGGAGATGAAAATATTATGATATGTACATTTATTAGCATTAGCACTGTTTGTAATCCATACTGAAATCTTCCTTGTAGAAAAAGCAGTAGAATTATGCCTGTGAGACATAAAAAAAATTGTGGGGATCTCAAAATATTATTTTGGGTTAAAACATGAACACTTTTCTGATGTATCCAGACAGTTGAATACATAGATTGAACAGTGGTGTTTTAGCACAATTGAAAAGCACTTTTAAGTCTATACTTACAAAACCAAAGCAAACTTCAATGTTTGAAATTGTAACAGAATAATAGTAACAGTAACAGTAACCAGCCTTGAATAATCACCTATCAGAACTGCATTGATTAATGTTAAAACTCTGAACTTTTGAAGTCTTAGTATAGCAATAGCATAGAGAGGAAGAGAAATCTCAAGCAGTTCTCATTTTTACAAAACTTAAATCAGTTCCTTAGACCTTTACAACTGGCATTTCTTTCTTAGAGCCCTCACAAGTTACATAAACTCCAAACCTGTTCTTTTCATCCAGTCACTTACCATGAGCACAGGTGGCTGATTACTGAGAACTGTCATTGTGAAGCAAGTTCCTTTAAAGAAAGGAAATAGTAAAAAGTTACATTGAAACTTGGTTTGTGAGTTTTTCTTTCACTGTGAAGTCTGTCACCAAGGTGAACTGTACCTGCCTGCCTTTCTTAGCAGACCTAATAAATAACTCTGGAAAAGTGAACCCTGATTTTACATTTGAAATAAACTGAGTGAGTAGCTGTGGCCTTAGGGAGTTGAGTGTGACTGTTAAACTGACAAAGCTAGAGTTAACTGTCAACACCATCAGAGATCTGAGAAGGATGAATTATTGTAGGAAGTATAATGCAAACAGTCTCTCTTTCAATGGAAATGACAGAGACCTCAGGCTACCTGGACAGTTAACCTAGGCTTCTGTGGTGAGCAGTCTCCCTAGGCTCCCATAGTCTCAATGGCATCATTTGGCAGGCTGGGGTGGAGGTAGGGCAAAGGTCATATGTCTTCTGACTGTCACACCAGACAGTGTTATGTTGTTGGCTGCCATACAAACCAGCATAGCATTGAGCTGCCCAAACCAGAAGGTCTCAGAGACTTTCCTGTGGAGGAGGTACTTGCTTTTTCATTAAACACTTTAAATGCCACAATCAGTAGATTTCTGAAGATTTGAGGACTGTTAGCTATTAAGCATACCTGATTTTATTTGTTATTTTTATTTTTGGGGGGTCTGTTTCTATTTCATAAAATCATAGTAATATTAGTACTGCTATTACAAAGTAGTTATGAGAATTATACTTATTAGTATTTACAGAACACTTAGACACATATGAGGTAGAAATGAATTCTGCATAGGTGTTTGTTGAATACACAGAATTAAAATTCTAAAGAAATTACAAAAAAAAAGCATACCTGATTTTCAACAAACTTTATTGTTTTTAGTTGTTTTAGTCTTAATGTTGAAAACAATATATAGAGTCTGAGTTTGTCATTGTAAATGAATTACATTAGTACTTGCGATAACTAAGCACAGTTCTAAGCACATTAAAGATTTGTTCAGTTATAAAGTGACTGAGCATTACCTTGTATGTCTTAATGATCTTCAACAGATTACAAGTTAGTAGCTTATATAAGACTAGCACATTACAGCTTCGTTCATTTAGTGTGAGCCCTAAATATTATAACTGAAGATTTAACTGAAGCTCCTTTATCATCAAAATAAAACTTTAATCATGAATACAGTCCACAGAGAAACTAGGTAGCTCAACTTTTTGATCATTTCATAGTGCAGTATTATACACTATCAGAGTTTCTTGAAAGACTTGGTTTTCCAAATGATATCAATATATGAACCAAGTTAGCAAAGACAAAGAAGGTGAATATCTGTCTTTAACTCATTTTTTGGTTAACATGAGTAGACCTTAGGAAATTATAAACCTTAACTGTTAAACATACTGTGCTGGCTAGGCTCATATCAACTTGACACAAGCTAGAGTTATCGGAAAGGAAGGAACCTCACCTGAGAAAACACAGCCACAAGATCAGCTGTGGGGCATTTGCTTAATTTGTGATTGCTGCTTGAGGGCCCATCCCTGGTCTTGTGGTTCTGGGTTCTATAAGAAGCAAGTTGACACATAAGCCAGCAACTAGCATCCCTCCATGGCCTCTACATCAGCTCCTCCCTCCAGGTTCATTCTCTGCTTGATTTCTTGTCTGGACTTCCTTAAAAAATGAATTATGTTGGGAAGATGTTACCCAAATAAACACTTCATGCCTCTAATTGCAATTAAAGTGGATAATTGAGCAATGCTGTGACAACACACGCCATTCCATCTATACTCTGCCTTCTTCCTATGTCTCCTTCCTTATGGAAGAAAGTGTCTTCCATTCTCCCCAGCCCAGAGAGGACAAGCCTACCACTTGTCTGAAAGTCTTAGCAGTATGTCTCTCTTACACTCTTGCAAACCAGCCACTTCCAAGTCATGACCACAGGGTTGCAATGGGCACTGCTCACAGGAATCAGTCACCAACTGTCCTTCAGAGGACATCAGCTCTCACCTAAGGAAACTGAGCCTCACCCAAAAGTACTAGGATTTTAACATGATGCAATGCATCTTCCCTAACTTTTCTGCCTAATTATTCATAAAGGAAAATGGGGAAGGCACTGTGCATAATTCCCAGGTAATCTGAGTCAGCTAGGAGACTGAGCTCCAGGAAGCAAGAAGAAAGAGCTACAAAGAGAAAAGAGTCAAATTGTCTAAAACAGGTGTGAGGGATCAAAACTCAGTCTTTCTGCCGCTCACATAGAATCCGTTTTTTGTGAGGAGTGAGGAGTTGGGCCTAAAGGCTCTCCCACTCTGCCTTTTAGCTGGATTGCCTGCTGCTAAATTCCATTTGCTGCTTATGTACAGTGGCCAAAGACTCTTGGACTCCACCACCTCAGCCTGCAAGACTGAGGCCTGTGCCTACAGCCTCTCTGCTCACTGACCAGCCTTCCTGCTGGAGACTAAGGCTGTTCTAAAGCTCCACAAGGTCACATGCCCAAATCTGACATGACCTTTCCCCACCCAGGCCTCCATGCCTGACCTCACTCCTCCTCTGCCCGCAAAGGCCCTTGGATTGTCACATTAATGGAGCAGGTGATGGCAGTTAGACCTGACTCCAAGCTATTTGAAGAACAACCCCACCGGTTCACCTACTGTCCATAATCTAGGGTCTCATGAAATTTCCAAAACACAAACCATGGAAACAACAGAAATACCCTACCTGCAAACTCAGGCATCTCCAATATAAGAACTCTCCAGTATCAGCCCCCCTTTCCAAGAATTTATCACAAACAACATTTTCCAATAAATTCCGCCAAACTGCCTAATACATAGTAGCTTCCTGCTCCCTGTATCTGAGCACAAGAGTCTAAGGCAATGGGATGTCTGCAGATGCTGTGGTGGGTGTGTAATAAAGAGCTTTTACTGTGGACTTTTGGATCTTTCAAGCAAAAAAAAAAAAAAAAAAAAAAAAAAAAAAAGTGTTCAGCCCCTAGGTGCCATTCCCAGCAGTAGCACATTCCTGAGTTACCTCTATTCCCCCAATGACTCTAGCGGCATGTAATTATGCTTCAGTCCCAAGAACATGTACCTTCTCTGACAACCCTCTGGGCACACTACTTACCAGGGACTGCACCCAAGGCAATTTTGCTCCCAGGAACCGCCACACTCCTGGCATACATCTGCATCCCTGGGAAGACTGCAAACTTCTGCATTGCAGCCACTGACTCTCCAGCTGAAACTTGCCAAGAACTCTTCCTATGGCACTATCACCTAAAGCAAGGGCTGCTCAAATACCCTAATTCTTTCACCAAAGACAAGTTTATTTCTGGGAAACAAACTGTATAGGGACTAAAAGAAGAGTACCAGGCTTTGCCTGTACATCCTCCAGTGCCTCAGGATGGTGTTCAAGGTGGAAGAGAACCAACTACCTTTGCTCCTCTGCTTCTTCCTCAGGGGAAAGGGGATGAGAAGAGCATCACACCAGGTCCTCAGCTGTGGCTTCATGAGTAAGTTCAACAGGGTCACTGCAGCACTGAAATAATCTCAGCAGTACTGAGCAAGCGACTTCTGCTCTGGGCTTGATAGCTTTGTCAATTTCTTAAAACTTCTGTAACCCTAAATGGACTCCAATATAGTGTGGCAACCCTATTTGAAGTTCTTGTTCTGTGATGATAGCCTGGGCTTCTGTGTCTCAACAAGGTGTCCCAGTTTGTTCCATTGTTCTGGCAAATACCATGGACAAAAGCACTTTAGTGCAAGAAAGTGTGTGTTTTCTCTTACACTTCCAGGGCACAGTCCCTTTGTCAAGAGCAGTCAGGATGAGTCTGCCTTCCTCCTCTAGGCTGGAGAAAGTCCTGAGTGAGCTGAAATGGGCTACAGCCATCTGAACATCAAGCAAGGGTTATGTTAAGTAGCTGGGAGTGATAGTAGTATCTGAGACAGAATGGGCAATGGAGCGATGAGAGGGAAAGGATTTTCGCCTTGTTCTGTGGTACCTTTCTAAACTGGTGCCTTTTGAGGGTGTTTCCAATTGTCTATTTCAGTCAATATTGGAAGGTAAAGAAATCAAGCCATCTTGGTACTTAATCTGTTCTAGAAAGTACTTGATGGGTTTGGTGAGATCGTTCATCTGGTATAAGTGTGTGCCACCAAGCCTGAGGACCTGAGAAGTAGGAGAGAAACAACCCCTAAATGTTGCCCTGTGAACTCTGACTGGAACTGTACATGTGTGTAAACACAGACATATGTAAACATCAGAGTGTTCTGCTCTGAATGGACTTGAGTGTCCCTTCTAAGGACAGCAGGATAAAGTTGGTGGGTACCTGTCCTTAGGTCACAACTTGACCACATGTCTAACTGACACAACCCTAAATGCCTTAAGATTTTCTTTTCTACATCTGTTCAACTATGTTCATACCAGCAGTATTTGTAATAGCAAGAACCTGGAAACAACCTAGATGCCCCTCAATTGAAGAATGGTTAATGAAGATGTGGCACATCTACACAATGGAATACTATGCAGAAAAAAATAATGGCATCTTGAAATTCGCAGGCAAGTGGATGGCACTTGAAGAAACCATCCTGAATGAGGTAACCCAGTCACAAAAGAGAAACACAGTGTGTACTCATTCATATATGGATTTTAGACTTAGAGCAAAGGATCACCAGCCTATAATTCACACCACCAGAGGAACTAGGATACAAGGTGTATTCTAAGAGATTCATATAAAGTCCCTCACAGAACTGGGAAGGGACAAGTCCCCCAGAGCTCAGGGGAATTGGGGGGGCGGCGAATGGAGAGAGAAGTAGGAGAAAACGAGGGGGGAGGAAAGGAAAACATGTGCAACCAGGAAGATTGAGCCTGTTTAGGAATAGAAGACAGGAAAGAGAGAGAAACAGAGACAGAGAGAGAACATAAAAGAGGCAGCCAATATTGTTTTGAAGATAAAATTGAACACAAAGAAAGATCTAGAGAACTACAAAACTGCTCCCAACTAACAATTTGAGCTTCCATGGAAAGGCTATCATAAATGCCCTTCCCAGAGAGTGAGATCAACAACTAACTTCTCCATGGAGCCCTCAACTAATGCCTGTTGGAAACAGGAGCAAACACTCATACATAAACACTGAGTCAAACTAGAACCCAGATGCAGATGGAAAGGACAAGACCAGGCGGCAGAAACACATAGAGACAGCTTACCTGAACAAGCAGGAGCTAATGGCCACTAGACTGATAGCTGGGAAGCTAGCATGGGACTGACTCACCCCCCCCCGCGAATATGGGTCTCAGCCAGAAGGACTGAGCAGTCTAAGAGACCTCAGACAGTGGAGCCAGGATTTATCCCTGGTGCACAAATGGACTTTGCAAACACATCCCCCATGTAGGGATAACTGCCTTAATCTAGAGACAGGAGAGCAGCCCTAATCACTACTTCACATGACCTGTCAGATCTACATGACCCCAACTGGATGGCATTCCCCTCACATATGGATTGGGGTGGGGGGATGGGAGGGGAGGGTGGTTAGAGTGCATGTGAGAAGGCAGAGAGGGTAAAAGGGAGAGGAGGGAGGGAGAGAGGGAGGGAGAGAATAAGGGGAGGGAAGGAGGGAGAGGGAACTGGGATCGACATGTAAAATAATAAATTAAAAAAATGCTTTGACTCCAAAATTTAAGTTCAAGGACAAGTTACTGGGGGAAAGGATTTCTATTTTTGTTTCCACAGAAAATGACAAGATGTGGATTCCTTCCAGAATAATGTGGTTTGATCAAGCCAGATATCCTGAAACAGAGTACCAGAGTACCAGATGATCCTACATTCAAAACAGCTGGACAAAGCAGCCTTACAGACTACAGCCAGGATTTCTGAATCTTCTTCAAATCCCCCATGGCAGGGCCTCTTACCAGCAGGAAGTAGTTTGGAAAGAACAATGCCCAAATTCCCAAATATTGTCTGTAAATGTTTGTTTTCATTTAAATTCATTTAAATTTGTTATATAAAATAAATTTTAAAAAAGTAAAAAAAATTCTTTTCTGGAAAACATCATGAGTCAGGGGGATGTGGCTCGGTGGTTCAGACCACAGCAGGCATATACATGTCATTGGGTGTCATCCCACGCACAAAACCTAATATAAATACAAAAATTCCTGTGGCCATTTGGGGACTCATACATGGGCTGAGTGGTACTGTCCACCATCCTTGAGAGTGGAGCCTTCTCATTCACTGCAGCCTGCAGGAGCCCCCTGAGTGCCAGGCCTCCAGGCAGGAAAAAAGCAGAGAGAAGTCAAAGTGATTTGGGGAAATCAGTTAACAACAAATAGTGAGTATAACCATTGCACTATAAATGTTTGTAGGTGTCTCCAAATAAAGGCTTTTATGAAAAAAAAACATAGAAATGACATATTTAGAAAAAATATCACTAATTGAAATTTAGATATTAAATGTATGTGTTAATTTAGTTGAAAGGGCAGTGATTTGCACATTTTATAAATGTATCAAGAGACAGAACTAAAAGATGCCAGATTCTTCAGTTCAACACTCCTAAAAGAAAAACAATACAACACATAGAATACAAACCATTTCCTGGTTAAAGTATTGTGCTTAATGTAAAAGTAAGTTTCTGTACAGACACTGTTCATTTTTCTCCACTACACTCTAATAAAACAGAAAATCTTGTATTGCTGTGCCTGTGGGGCCAGAGTACCAAGCTGGGGGGAGGGTGTAGGGACTGAAGTACTCAACAGACTACCATGAGAAGTGAGAAAGAAGCTCTTTATTACAGAGAGTAATGGGCTTATTTATGCAAGTTAGGAAATGAGCTAATCATAGGAGGAAGCTATGCACTACCCATACCCTGGGCCACTGTGTACTGGGAAGTTCTCAGAACAAGCTAGTTTGCTCAACCTTGAAACATCAGATGTTCTACAGCCGGGGGGGGGGGGGAAGAGAGCTGTAAGGGACAAGTACATAAATTTCCCAACATTGTGTGTCATTCTTCATGAAGGGTTACATCAAGTAGGGGGAAATTGACATAGACAAACAATAACACAAAGATGATACATTTTATTGAAAGAGTAGCTAGCTATTCCTGAATACTCATTGTCAGTCATAGTCTGCTTACAAAAAATCCAATATACCACTAGGTATCTATTAATGAAATTGTGTCTAAATATAGATTTACTGTTTTTTGAGTACCATTTTGTTATGTGTTCTTGCCTTGGCCAGTTTCTGCTTTGTAGTCTAGGCAGCCCTTGATTAAAAATTTCTTCCAGTCTCTGCATCACCACAGCTCAAAATAACCAAACTTATGGGACATTTTGAAAGGAGTGCTAAGAGAAAGTTCATAGCACAAAGTGCCTACATGAAGAAACTGGAGAATAGTCAGTCACATTAGAGAATTAGCAGCCCTACTGAAAGCTCTAGAACAAAAAAAAAAAAAAAAAAAAAAAAAAAAAGCAAATTCACTCAATATGACTAAATGCCAGGAAATAACAAAATTGAAGGCTAAAATAGGTAATGTAGAAACAAAGAAAACAACACAAAGAATCAGTGAAACAAAGACTCGGTTCTTTGAGAAAATCAACAAACCAAAGGGCAGAGAACATACAAATTAACAAAATCAGAAATGAGAGGGGAGGCATAACAACAGACACTGAGGAAATCCATAAAATGTTTAGGTCATACTTTGAAATTCTGCACTCCACAAAGTTCAAATATTTAACAAAAGACAATTTTCTGGATAGATTATCACTAGCATGAATAGGTAAACAATTTAAAAAAAAGACTTATAACCCCCCCTAAAGAAATAGAAGCAGTCATTGAAAGACTCCCAAAGGAAAAAAAAGAAGAAGAACTAGAAGCAGAAGAAGAAGTAGCAGGAGGAGAACGAGCAGGAGGAGGAGAAGGCTCAGGACCAGATGGTTTCACTGCAGAATATTACCAGAAATTCAAAGTAAAGCAAATACAAATAATCCTCAAATTCTTCTATGCAACAGGAGCAGCAGTGTTACTGCCAAACTCTTTTAGGAAGATACAATTATTTTGGCACCCAAACCACACAAAGACACAACAAAGAAAGAGAACTACAGACCAATATTCCTCAGGAACATTGATGAAAAATATTTATTAAAATACTGGCAAATAAAATAATGCTGTTCATAGAATTATTTGTAATAACCAGAAACTGGAAGCAAACTCAATGTCCCTCAACTAAAGAATGGATAGAGAAAATGTGATACATTTACACAATGGAATAATACTCAGCTGCAAAACAAACAATGGAATCCTGAAATTCACAGGAAAATGGACTGGTCTAGAAGAAACCATCCTGAGTGGTGTAACCTGATCAGAGAAAGACAGCCATGGCATGTACTCACTCAAATATGGTATTTCAACATAGAACAAAAAATTACCAGCCTACAATCCTCATTGCCAGAAAAGCTAGGAAACAAGGAGGACCCTAAGAGGGACATACATGACCCCATCCGGAAGGAGAAAGGGACAAGAACAGTCAAGCAAATTGGGAGCATGAGAGGAGGATATAGGGAGTTAGGAGGAAGAGGAGGGGCGAGGTGGGCATGACGGAGCAGGAAGACTGAGTTAGGGAAAGAATAGAGGAGAGCAACAAAAGAGATACCATAATATAGGGAGCCATTATAGGTTTTAATTGAAATCTGGCACTAGGAAAATGTCCAGAGATCTACAAGAATGACCCCAACTAAGAATCTAAGCAATAGTGGAGAAGCTAACTTAAACGCCCTTCCCTAATAATGAGATTAATGACTACCTTATATGCCATGCTAGAGCCTTCACCCAGTAGCTGATGAAAGCAGAAGCAGACGCCCACAGCAAAACTGTGAGCCAAACTCCTGGAATCCAGTTGGAGACAGGGAGGAGTAATGAGGTAAGGGGCCAAGACCAGGCGGGAAAACCCACAGAAACTGTTGAGGTGAACAAGGGGGAGCACATGGACTCCAGTGTGATTGCTGGGAAACCAGCACAGGCTGATACAGATTCCCTAAATGTGGTGTTGGGAGGACCGAGAATTCTATGGGGCCTCTTGTAGTGGATCAGTATTTAATCCTAGTATATGAATGGACTTTGGGAGCCCATTTCACATAGAGGAATACTCCCTCAGCCTAGACAAAGGGGGAGGGCCTTGGCCCTGCTCCAAATGATAGGACACAGTTTAAAGATTCCTCAGGAATTCTCCTCCCTGGTGAGCAGAAAGGGGATGGGATGGGTGGGGGGTGGGGGGGGGAAACACGGGAGGACAGGAGAGTGGGGGAACTGGGATTGACATGTCAAACACGCTTGTTTCAAATTTAACTTTAAAAAATTATAAAAAAATTGTTCTACTGCCTAAAACATTGTAATACACCTTTAAATGAATTTCACAACTGGTCATATATCAGAATTTGATCATTTATATGGTACCTGACCATTAACTTGTATGGCCTAATATTCTTTAGCACTTTATAACAAGTTGGAAGCTTTTTCTTTGGTTAGGATTCTAAAATTTTATCCCTGTTGACATTGTGTCTTAGAAATTTGTATTTTCAGAATTTAATATAGAATATTTAATATCAAATATAAAACTTAAAATATCACCATCATAAAATGGAAGTTTATTTATTCTTTCAGTGTGAACCATTAAGGAAAATCGGTTTTTGCATGACTAGGGTTTTAAAAATAACCAAAGCTTAATAAAGTTGGGGAACACAATGAGACTAGACATAACCTCTTCAAGAGAGTTCTGTTAGTCTGAATAAACCTTAGGAATTTATAAGCCTTATTTGTCACAGGCAGGTGGCCATTGCTGCAGTCTCCATCCACTCTGGCTAATCTGAAGCTTCCTCCAGACACTGTTTACCAGGAACATCGAGAAGGGATACTAACCGCACCTCCACCACCAGGAGGGGGCTTCTCAATTCTCCCTTTCTTCTGATTGCCCTCATCTACATTGTCATCCAGGATGAGATATGAGAGATCTGCTCCAAATCTGACAATAAGTGATGCTGGAGCAGGAACCAAACCCAGGAATTGTTTGCATGGATGTCTGGCATCCCAAGACAATTAGCATGTCTATATCTTGTATTTGTCCCCACTGGTCTCCTGAAATTTCTCTTTTACTTGAGGGTGATTCAGTACAACTAAAGCAGCACACAGGGATAGAGGAATGAAAGCCAAGTGCAATTCCTGGGGAGATGACTCCTCCCATTTCAGCTGGAATCTGCTACCCTCTACTGGCCACTTGTGGAATTGCATGCAAGTAGTGTGTAGCCCCTCAGCAGGACTAGTGCTATATACTTGGTCAGGACCTGGAGCAGTTCTCCCTGGTGCTATAGCCAGCAAAGTAAGGTATTAACTCTTTGCATCCCTAGCCTGTCTTCAGTAGTAAGAGGAGACACCGGCATCAACTTAGAGGAAGGTTCTGGCAGGACAATGGATCCAGACATGACCCTTGGCAGTGGCCTAGGACCCTAGAGGACACTTGCGACCCTGGTGGTGGCACAAAGCACTCAGATCTGTATGGTCCTGAAAGAAGCACAACCCTTGTACACTAACATGACACTAGGTGCTTCTGGATGCAACTAGGCCCATGGACATGAACACATATATTGTGTGTTTTTGCAGCATGGACCCGCATAAGATCCTAGACTGTAGCCTGGGTGGGGATTTCAACATGGCCCCAGATGGATATGGGGACACTCAGATTGACATAGACCCAGCAGCAACATATCCCGAAGTGTTGTCCCAGACTACAGTTATTTGCACTGTCTATGAATGCAGTAGGGGTCTGGGACCCAAACACAGATTCTGGCTGCCCCAGGGCTAGGAATCCAGACAAGCCCTCACAACAGTCCAAATTCACATGTCACTGGCTGATAATACAGGCCTTTTAGATAAATATGCCCAATGGGGGCATAGCCATTTGTGACCAAAATGGTCACAGTTGTTGGCCCAGACTGCAGGTAGCTACAAGGCCCTCAGTCATTACAGGAGACAAGTCCATGGACCAAGCACCACAGCGAGGGACAAGCAGGACAAGGATTTCTTCATAATTCTTTAGTTGTTCCTGTCAACAAAACCTGCATCAGAAAGGAAGATGGACATTAAAGAAACATGCTTGCTCTCCATATGGAAAGACTAGCCATTTGGGCAAGATACTACTCTTGTCTGGACTGTTTGATTTTATGCTGTATAAACTGGACATGCAGAACCTACAGGAAAGTGACTGCTGATACAAGATGGACATTGCTACAGGATTCCCTGCTTCATGGAAGAAGAGTCTGCCAGATAGTCTGCAGGACACAGAGAAAAGTGACTGACAAACTACCAATACAGGTGGACGGTTTAAAGTCTCCTGCTTTGCTGAGGTGTCTGCCAGACACACTATAGCCTATAGGCTGAAGATGGAACATTACAGAAGAATTTCAGGAGACTGACAGGAAGCAAGATGTGTCTGTCATTTCTAGAGGTTATATACTATCTTTCTGTGGCTTTGAGGGAGGTGAAGACAGATAGGTATGGTTATAGTTGTTCTTAGTTAGGATTAAAGATAACTTATATATAGGGCTTTAGATTCACAAAGATAGGATGGATGATAAAATATTTTCTTTAAATCTTACTAAATGTTAATGGACTAAATATTGATAACTGTGGTTCCTATTTAATAACTGCTTTGTTATATATTTAAGCTATGTTAAGGTTAAAATCCTTCTTATTATTTTAGATGGAAGAGTGGAAATGAATGGAGATGCGATTCTGTAAATATGTTTCTCTTATTGGCTAATTAATAAAGCACTGTTGGCCAATAGGAAAGCCAGATAGGTGGGACTAGGAGACTGGAGGATTTGAGGAAGTATTAGGGAGGATTGAACATGTAGAGATTTGAGAGAACAGAGGTCTGGTCCCTCTCTCTGGTAAGAGGAGACCACATGGAAATACTTAGATTAATAGAATGGGGTAATATTTAAGACAGAGGTGGCCAAAATAAATGCTAGTAATAGGCCAACATATTTATATCTAATACAGTGCCTCTATGTGTTATTTGGGGTTGATGCAGCTGTGAGACCAGGCTGGTCGAAAAAACCACTCATAAAATTTAGTGAATGTTTTCATTTTCTTAGAGTCATAAGAACAACACTACTGTGTTTCTCATTAATTTGGTCCACATGATTATTTGGTGAAATGTGTATATACAGTACAATATTTTATGGAAAATATATCACATTTCTACAGATGTGTGGATCACTTTTTTTTTTCAGGGAAAAAATGTAGCAGTGTCTGAGTCACAGTTAAGGAGAGAAAGGCATGGCCTTGAGTAGATAACAGGTGAATGTGAGTAACATGGGAATCTGAATGTAGACCTCTGGGTGAGTCTACAAAATAAAAGCAATGAAGATTCTACTTATTCCTACCGTACAGAAAACTGCCTTGATTCAACTACTCCAACCCCAAAATCTTCCTATAACCAGAAAATCTTTTCACAGGAAACAGATCCAACTGCAGAGATCCTGTGATAAGCAGGTGGGAGCTGCATGAATATCGTCCAAAGGTAGGAGCTCTTCTCTAAAGGTGATGTTCGGGAAGGGAGATAAAGTGACAAGAGCACACACTGTCCTCCACAACTCACTCTTCTGCTGCCATCTCAGGACCACCTTAGGGATATTTGTGGGAGACATAGGGGACAAAGTACTGAGAAGACACCAGAGAACTCAGAAAGCAGCAATCAGGTAACAAGCGCCAGAAACACTAAGGATCAAACACAGTGCTTCTGAGAGAAGTTTTTGTTGACTGAGCCAGTGCAATATACTGAGGTGCTCTTATCTGCTTGGGCTGAGAGCCATCCAGAGGACCAGTATCACAAAAAGGAAGTACTCTGGAACTGATGATCCTTATGGTTCTAACCACCTCCTCCCAACTTGGGTTCCTACCTCATCTCAGAGACACTGCAGTGATGCTGCACATTTTGTGCCAAGTCCCTAGGCTGTGTGACCAGCTCCTTCTGCTTCAGTGGGATCTCCCGTTCTCCATCCAAGTTTGTGCTCTCAGTGGAGTGTTGCTCACTTACATGCACATGTATAAACTCATGAACACACTCAAGTACATGTATGCATATACAAGCGCACTGTAATGCAACAAAATGATGAGTTTCCCATGTAATGCTAATATAAGGAACAATCACCAGGGACATTGTTGAGAAGAAGGTTAATTTTTCTTGGATCAGAGAAGAACACATTGGGCATGAGAGAGTAGCAGCTCAGTTATTGAAGTGCCTATACTGTTAGCCTAATGCAGACCCAGGTAGAACTCTGAGGGCTTGGACCATTAACCCACCCCTGACAATAAGTTTCCAGGCTGTGCAGTGTAGGAAGGTTTGCCAGCACATAACCACTAGATGGTAGTGGACCAGCACTCTGGCCTAATTCACTGCTCCCTGTAGTGAGATATCCACTCTGCCCACACCTGTTCACATGCCCGAATGAGCACAGTCATTGCAACAGTTGGGGGAGTGGTGGAGATCTCGGTCAATGGGGACAGGTGCAGGCAGGGTGGGTATCCCACTACAATTCCTAGTTGCCTACAAGGTGGACAACTTCCTCTAAAAAGAACCCCCCTTTGCCACAGGCTGCCACAATTTGACCCAAAGCAATGAGATCAGAACATTACAACACCACAACCAGAAGTCAAAATAAGTACTTCCTCCCTGTAAGTTGATTGTGTCAGGATTTGTTTGAGTAACAAAAGGCTGACTAAGAAATGCCCAAATGACTGTATGTATTATTTAGTGCTGAACAATGTTCCATGTAAGGGCTTAACCATATTGTCATTTTTCTTTCACTTCCTTATCACCATCTGGAGAGTTTCTACTTTGAGGCTACTCTAAGAATGCTACTAGAACTCTGACATGCCTTAGCTTCTCTCCGGACATGGACATTATGTTCTGGGGATTACTGGGTCACCATTGAGGACTGCAGTTTAACTCTGAAGAACTTTGTGTGGCTACTCACTGCCTCATGTCTGAGGGTCTTCCTTTATCCTAACACTGCGTGAGGCTGATTTAAACTCAACAGTGAACAACTTTGAAGAAAAGTAGTTACTGAGTGCGGCAGACACAGCACGTGGTGAGTTCTTCAGACCATCATGAGTGTGACAGGAGTGAACTGAGGCAGACCCATCCTCACCCACAGCATGGCTCTGTGACTTCTGCTGGACTGAGTGATGCGGCTGCAGTCACACTGCAAATCAGAATCTGTCAAGGAACAAAAACCAGGCAAAGCTCCAAGGACAAGGTTAACTGATCCAAGGTTATACAATGGTGAAGAGAATAAGATACTAGGCAATACTGATGAAGACAAAACAGGCTACAGAAAAGATACAGTGAGCCACCTGACCACTGAGTGTGCAGTCACCATTCACCCAGAGGAGAGAAGGGACACATACCCTCAGCCAGCCCATCCTGCCTGCCTGATGCCTTGATTTGCCACAGTTGCCACCTCCTAGACTTCCTACTCCACAACCTTTTTTTTTTTGGTTCAAAGACTTTTCTGGCAGATAAATACATTTCCTCTACAAATACTTGAAAACCAATGAGTTACATTAGTTTTTGTGTCATTAAGCTCTAGAGTGGCACATGGACTTGCAGAATGATGTGAGGATCACACAATAGTTGAAGGATGCAAAGTGAGCAGCCACTGTATGTCTCATAATGAAGAACTTCATCAACATTGAAGATATTTCATAAATGTGTGAACAAGAAAATATGCATAAACACAAATGCAAAATTGAACACATCTATGCACATAAACACATATTGCGCATAAACACCTAAACTCTCAGTCACCGACACAAACACTTATCCCTACACATACAGGAAGCATGGGCACACACATTAACAGTAGGCCAAAACCAGACACTTACACACACACACACACAATAGCAAATGAATGTGCAAGGATGAGACACAGACACACAGAGACACACAAGAACATACATGGAGATACACACATAATGTGTACCATAATGACCAGGAAGAAGACTGTTGCCTTGCAGCGCCATTTCTGCTGCAGGTAGAGGTAGTGGGCCCTCCCTGCTGTTTACAAGACTCTTACATTCGCCAGGATCTGCTACCATGGCCTGCACTTGGCTTTCCCTTCCATGAACTGGATCCACCCTGAGACTCACTGTTGATCCATCAAAGTCTCTTCACTAAACCTACCCTGGGTTTCACAGAAGACCTTGACAATAACATGAAAGAAATTGACCCATGGTCAACACCCAGGAAGTTTTCAACATGATACATTGCATATGAGTTCAGCCCTAATATCAGTCAGAAGAAGGCTAGTGACGTCACCTGCAGTGATTATTCAGGAATGGAGCACTCTGGACAACTAGAGAAGGGATCTGTTCTAAGACACAGCCATGCAGATGTTATAGTTAGCAACACAATGTCAGCAAGGAAATGCACTTTGGGGTTCTGTGTTGCGAACCGCATGAGACAAATCAGACATTTCCTGTACTGTTAGCTCTGTGCAATGAAATGAAAGAAGTCTACTTTTTCATTTGTAAAATAGCTGTATTGTTTGATTTGTGTTATTTATTATGAAACACTTCAATTCCAAAACAATTATGAAATGTAAAATGAAGAGATAGTTATTATATCCATCTCCTTTCTGAGCTATTGATACTTGTAACAATTAGAAAGAGCAAACCAAGATAGAAGATCCACCCCTGGAGAGCACAGGAAATCTATAGAGTGCTTGTATAGCAAGATTAACCAAAATAGATAATTTTACGGTCCCTAAAAGATCTGAGATGGCAGGAAAGTGCAACAGAGGACATTAGAAGATGTCAATTATCTTTCTAACAAACACAACCAGCAGTATATACAATTACACCCACATGCACACACTATCAGATACCACATAAATCATAAGTGAGCAGAAAAATGAGGAGGACCTCATGAAAAATAAACAGTTGGTTTAGACTATGCACATCAGGTGTTTCTGCTGAGACACACAACACAGCTATCAGGCCCTTAGGAAAAATACATTTCTAGGGGAGCACACAGCTTAGTCAGACTATGTTGAGGTGATTCTGTCAGTGTGAACTAAAGAGCTGAGCAAATGGAAGAAATGACACTGAGATGCAGGAAGTAAGAAGAAGACCACATGCCCCTCCACAAAAATCTGACAAGGAGAACCACTCGCTTGCCATTGGCACTGGGCACTTGTCCTTGCAAGCTGCTTCCTACCTGTCACCTCACCTGACCCCTGCAAAGCACATGAGCCTCAGACCACTGACCACATCAATGGAATCTCTAGGCTATTCCCCAAGTACCTTACTGCATAGCAGCCCCTCCTAATATAATGACAGGTAGGTGTGATTTTTGGCTGTTCCATCTCCCTCAGTGGACTGTGGCTTCCAGCACAAACTAAGTCTATGGGTCGCCATGGAAACCAGATCAGTGAAGCCCCTAGAAGCACCCCTGAAGCTCCCCTCAGCTGCCTAATATCCCCTTCATGATGCAAAGAATTTTCCTATCTAAGGGCTCATGAGGCTGGCAGACAACATTAGAAGGGTTGCAGTATCTTTTCACTCAAACAAAACTGAATCCAAGATGCACAAATCCAAGGTCCACAAGGCAGACTGCTTACTAATAGGCAGAAAGGATAGAACCAGAGCCCTCACTTGGGGTCTCCAAAGACAAAAAGGGCACAATCAGTCTGGTCCAAGCTGCACCAGGTACTTACATGAAGGATTCATTCTTAATCAGCTGCTTGCACTTGTTCAAGCATCACTGATCTCAACAGGCAATTTCTGCAGGTCCAACATCACCTGCTTGTGCTCCTCTTTCAGCATCTCAAGGGAATTAAGCCCATGGTAGAGAAAAGAGCCTCAGAAACACAGGATTCAAAGAATATATAAAATCATGAATGTTCTGGAAAACCTGAGCACAGTAGATACCACCTATACAATGGGAAACCTACTTATAAAAGTTATGGTCCATTCCCAGGCTAGAACAGGCAGGGGATTCAAAGGGAGTTATTTGGGGCTGTATGAGCTCCTCCATGGGCGTTTTGCTATAGATTAGCGCCGCCTAGAAAGTTCCCAGATGTCTGTGACACATATCTGGCCAACCAAAATCCTATGATGACATTCCAACTGTCTGCAGAACACAGATTCTAATTTCTGGGGTTCCTATTGGTACACAATGGACAAGAGCACACATTTAGTATTTCCAGAGAGGAGTCCCAACCTCAGAATGGCTTTATAAACCTTACAGGAATTCCAGTGTGCCACCATGGTTGAGCACAGTGGCCAAGAGTTGTGCTGCTCGAGTGGAGTCCCTGCCTCAGCACTGGCATCTCCTAGAATCAGTAACAATGACAAATATGCAGGCCCTGCCACAGACCATAGATTCCCAGGAATGCACAAAACATGTCCTCTACCTCTCCACACAAATCATACCACGATCAGGATACCTATGAAATGAAGGGAAGTGGCATTTCTCAGAGTATAAGAAAGAAAATGAGAGATAAGTAGAGCTATAAGCCTTGCAGCCACAAAGGGAAATTGATGAATAGGACCGGGCTCCTCTGAGTGCTGCCTGGAGCAGCAAGAACAAAGACTCATCACATACTCAGTGGGCCTTGCATGTCACACAAGCCAGCACCTGCCAGGACATTGAAATGAATGAGAGATCAAATGCTACTGCCCCATCTCAACACTGTGATTCAGGCCACAGGCTCTGATTTTTATTTGGAACAAGCAGAGCAGCCTGTATCCCCACGTCACTCCTACCCAGGCTCCATGTTCTGCCTCTCTGGACTCAGGAAAATTAGTTTAGACACCAGGACACCATGGAGGTACAGCTGCCTGTGTCTCAGGAAAGCAAGGCTTGACAATTTGGGTTAAGGTTGTCAGCAGAGAACTGGCAATAATGACTGCGTGGTGTTCAAATCCTTGGTGATATAATTGTCCAAGATTCCACCAAGTTCAATTTGCTCATATGTCATACTCTGTAGTTGAATGGTGAGTTTCTCCAAATCTGTCATCTGCTGTTCCTGTTCAAGGAAGGTGGAGAGTGGAATTGGTGCCTCCCCAGTCATCCCTGCATATGGATGAAGACAAATGGACTTGTATTCTTGAATGGCATTAGATCTAGGAGAGAGTTCAGGCTGAGACCCACAAGGAAACCAGAGGAAGTGTTAGGGACCCAGTGATGGCAACAAAAATCAGGATAGCTGTCCTAGAACTGGGTTCTGGGTCTATGTCTCTAATCAAACACCATGGACAGTCATATGGTCACTCCATAAAGCAGTCCCCTGGCTCTGGTAGGTGTAACTATCCAGGCAATTTGGGTTTGGAGTTCAGTGTCACATCATATCTGATGTGATGCAGGTAAATCCTGTTATTCCTGGAGTTTAACAGCACCATGTCCTGATCACATGTGTCCAGGACCAAATCATCTGAATATCAAATGCCTTCATACATGTCCAGGAGTGTTTCTCTTCTTCTTATTAGAATCAGATTTCTATGGAAACTTAATGAATCCAGTTATGATGAAGTGAAGCAATGTCCTACCAAGAGAGGGACACCAAGTTAGTCAATCTGTTTTTCCTGCCACAAATTGACACTCGGAATAAAATGAAGGAGTTCCCTAAAAAGAAGCTGCAGTTTGGATAATTCATGGATATCCTAAATTAACCACCTTGACTCTGGATCTACTCTTCAGAGAACCAGAGAACCAGGGAAACCATTGTTTCCCAAAGCTCTCAGCTGAGCCACACTACCGCAAGGTTTAGCACTGATTCTCCTCTTGCAGGATGATCACAATGCCCTGCTTAGGATTCGCTGTGTAATCCCCAGACATTTATTTTACCATGTTTTACAAGGAGAGCAATGGCCAGCTTCCTTTTGCCTCTCTCTCATATCTCCATTTTCTACTTCTCTCTCCCAAGAAGCCTCCTCAGTTTTGTCAACATATCTGTGGGCCCTGAACAAATAATCCACAGGCATGTGGTGTTGACCCACCCCTCTTGACATCACAGAGACTATCAAGGGCTCTCCAGGATACAATGGAATCTCCATGGAAGGGACTATTGGGATCACCACCAGAAGCTCTTGTCTATATCCTAACTAACTCTTTAGCAATTCATGAGAAGCCATGCAGCCCTTACCAGGAGCATTCCAAGAAACTCAAGGAAAGACCTACAGTACCCTCCTCCTTTCAAAACAAGAGATCACTCTCTGCTTCATTTGAATATTTTCTCCTCTTATTGTGTGGAAAGTGAACACTCTATTCTAAACACAGACCAGGAAATGGCTCATGGCTCATCGTTTTCTTGAGATCTCTAATCAATAACATGATAAACAATGGTTGCTGAGGAATCAGGAGGTCATGATGGTGGGAAGGAACGATTAGTCCTATGATGTGAACATGCACATCATGGAGATATCACAAGGTTGTAACAGCATAAGGATGTGGGGAAAAGTCACAAAGTTAATGAGGAAGGCTTCCAAATCATCAGCAGCATAGATTCCAGCCATCTTGACATCAGCAAATGTGTGTTCAACTATAGACATGTCAGGCTGGAGATGCTAATGACTGTGGCTTTCCATGTGAGTTCTCGGACACAAGACAAACACTCCCCAGCAAGACTGATGGACCATTCCTGCATTCAAGGTTAAGGAAGGATGATTGGCTAGTGACAGGACAAACACAGATCAATGTGTCACAGTCATGGGGGGAGTGTAAGTAGTGTTTCATTGTTACTGGTGCTTCACCAGAGCTACACAAAAGCCAAATCCCCTAATCTTGAGCTACCTGTGACAATAAAAACAAAAAAAATCTTGATGTCAGTGGAAGGGAGTAGCACTCGGTGGCTCCCAGCCAGCTGGTGGCTTTCACGTTAACTGTGAGGACCTCAGGCTTTGTCAGCGTGCTCTCCTTTCCCAACCATTACTGTCATACAACCTAAAGCATTGCAGTGGGAGAGATTTCAGTAACTGTAGTGAAATCTCAATAAGGTCTCTGTGCTTCTTTCTCTCCTCCAAGAGGGAAAGCAGAGGGTTCCCCAGCATAAGGGCCACAGCCTTGTCAATTGCCCACTCAGCCAAACTATTCAACATGAATCTTTGATCTAGTGTGCTCTTTAGGGACCCAGAGAAACAGGGTAGGCCTAGTGCTTACCAGAAGCTTCCAGTGCCTGAGCCCTAGCCATGTTAGGCTCAAGCCCACAATATCCATAAGTTTCCACAGCCCCTTCCTTGAACTCCCTTTGACTTACCCAGGACCATTTATTTCTCCATGATTTCCAGTGAGAACAACAGTGTGCTCCTTCTGCCTCATTCTGGTCTCTTGTTACTGTTCTTCCCTCTCTCCCAAGAAGACTTCTCAGTCTTCACAACATGTCTATAGGCAAACCTTGTACACACTGAATGAATGTGCTCAGGATGCTTGAGTGTTGCCACAATGCTAGTGACAACACAGGGGAAGTCCAAGAGCTCTCCAGGATACAAGGGAATGTACAGAGAAGGGCCTGCTGATGTCATGGGGCACTGTCTTTGCCTCCTTGTTAGTTGTTCTCCCTGGACTGACCAGAAGCTGAGGATTCCTTTCCAGGAGCCTCTGCTGGGGCACAGGGGGAATTCACTGAGTCCTCATCCTTCCAAAGCTAGAGAGTCCTCTCTGCTTGAGTAGAATCCTTTCACTCTTTCACCCATGGGGAGTTGAACACTCATTTTATAAACACTGCCCACAATTCACTCTTCCACTCCCCAACATCCCTACACAATAATATGAAAATTAAATCATACAGAGGAACTAGGTCAGGATGAGGTGGAGGATTGATTGAGTGCTCTGTAGGAATAGGCTCCCCAAGAAGGATAAGGTTAAGGGAAAGTGACAATTGGGAATTTATATGTGAGATAACAGTGTTATGAGGGCCCAACTGCACCAGAATGTCCTTTCTATATTCCGATGTGTTAGTCAGGGCTGTCTATAGTAACAACAGTTATAAAAATGAATCTCTGGATATATAGATAGATAGACAGAGAGACATACAGACAGACAGACTTTGCAATGTGTTACTGCCTGTGTTGATAAACCATCAATGGCTGAGTATGAATGGAAAGTCCAAGAGTCAAGTAGTTGCTCAGTCCATAATGATGGACATTGCAGCCAGTCTTCTGCATATGCCAGAATCATAAAGAAGTAGGCTGTAATAATTGTGGAGGAAGGGGATGATAGCACCATGCCTGGTGGGGATTTCTGGCTGTTGAATCTGCCAGAATTTGCACACCATCCTTGGGGAAAGTTCTTCCACATGTTGAAGCTTGGGCATCTGATCTGGCTACTACCTGATGCCAAGTGGAGGTGTTGGGGTGGGGTCTGCAGTATCAGTTGCTGCCCCATAGCCCCTCTTTCTCAAGCAGCCCCATTGCTCCTGATCCTCCACCTCAGAGGAGTCATGGCCTTAGGCACCCTGACCTCAGGCTCCTTGCACCAGCTCAGTGGGAGCTGTGCTCTCTTAGTCTCTGGGAGATGACCTGCTGATACCACGAGGCCTTGTGGAGCCTGATTTATTGTGTCTTGTGCTTGGGGCCAGGTGCTGAGCATCTCCATCACACAGCACTCTATGCAGAGGCACAGCTTCTCCTACCACCCATTCAGCAGCAGAGCCTGAGGGTCTCGTGAGGTCCTCACTGTCCTTGGGCTTTCAGCGCTGAGCCTCTGTGAGAGTTCCCCATTCACTCATCACCACACCCCCAGACTTGCTATGGGACCCCACAGTTTTTTGAGGCCTTAGGCTGGCAGTTTAAGTGTCTCAGAGTCCTCCAGCCAGGAAACTTGCCAAGGCCTGCCATATTCAGACACCTGTCCGTCTCCAAGGAATGAGGCAAAGCGATACCCATGAGGGGTTGGGAGAGAGGTGCAGAGGGCGCCAGGTTGGGGTGACCCTGCCACAAGACAACTGGCTGACCTGCCTGAGAACTTAACTCAAACTCTGCTGCAATGGTACCCATGTTTCCTGTTTGTCTTTTTGTTGTTGTTTTTGCTTTTGTTTTTTTAAATCTCTCATTGTTTCCATACAAGCCTGGGTCTGGCCATGATCACTTTCATTCAGGTCGACAACATAGCTCTTTGATGTTTTGAAAAATGTTCCAGATTAATAATGGTGTCTTCTCCTTGCATCTTGTAAGATGTATGGCTTTTCTCAGAGTCCAACCTTTATAATTGAAAAAAAATCTAACAACCCCTCCTGCTAACCCGGGATGGGGGGGGGAGAACAATGCATCTTCCTGGAAAAAAAAGTCTTAAAGGATGATAAAAAACCCCACTCAGTTGCCAAATAAAATTGAGGAAATTTTTCCCCTAAATCGTCCCTACTGGGGACTTTAACACCTACATCTTTATGGCCAGTTACTCACAGCGGGGTCTCCGTAGGCCTGGGATGCTGTCCCAGGAATTTGGCTCAGCTAAGACAGATAACCCAGGGACCTGAGGAAACTCTGACTGCATTTTTGAGAGGCTAAAGGAAGCCTACCATATGTATACACCCTTTGATCCTGATAGTAAGGAGCAAAGGGGCAATGTTTCTATGGCTTTCATTTGGCAGTGGCCTCCAGATATTAGGACTAAGTTGCAGAGACTAGATAATTTACAAGTTTATAGCCTGCAGGATCTCGTAAAGGAAGCAGAAAAGATCTTTAAAAAGAGAAAAACACCTGAGATAAAAGAAAAAAGACTTAGAAAGTTGCAGGAGGAAAAAGAGGACAAGTTAAAGAAGAAGCTAGGAAGAGAGAGAGAGAGGGAGGGAGGGATCATAGGAACGGGAAAGAATTAAGCAAAATCCTGGCCACTGTAGCTCAGAATAATCATAGTGCAGGAAGTCAGGAAAGGAAGGGAGAAGGAAGGAGGCCCAGATAGATCGAGACCAGTGTGCCTACTGCAAAGAAAGGCCATTGGGTCAAGATTGCCCTAAGAGACCTAAAAATCAGAAGCCTGGGGATGGACCCCCAAAGACCAACTCAGCTTCTAGCCCTAGATGAAGACTAGGGCAGTCGGGGCCAGGAGCCCCCCCCAGCCCAGGCCAACCTTAAAGTGGGGGGGGGCAGCCAGTCACCTTCCTGGTGGACACTGGAGCCCAACATTTAGTTCTCACCGAAACGAACTGGCTATTGAGCACCAAAACAGCTTGGGTACAAGGAGCCACCGGAGGAAAAACAGTACCGATGGACCACGGAGAGAAAAGTTCATCTCACATCAGGTAAAGTCTCACATTCCTTTTGCATGTACCGACTGTTCATATCCATACTGGGTCGAGACTACTGAAAATTAAAAGCCCAGATCCATTTTGAAGGACCAGGAGCTAAAGTCTCTGGCCCACAAGGGGCTCCACTTAAATATTGACTTTACAATTAAAAAAATAAATATAAACTTAAAAAGCCTCCTGAACAGCAGGAAAAATGGACTTATGGTTAAAACAATACCCTGGCCTGGGCAGAAACAAGAGTAATGGGGCTGGCCATACAACAGACATCCCTAATAATAACCCTGAACCCAGCCACCTTGTTACCACTGCTGGAGGGACCAGCCTCCCCACTGTCACAGATCCTTGCAGAGATGGCTGAAATGTGGCCTGATCTGACTGATCAGCCTCTGAAGGATGCGGACTACTCTTGGTTCATGGACGACAGCCTGTATGCCTTTGCCACTGCCCATGTCCATGGAAAAATTTATTTAAAAAGGGGCCTTTTAACATCAGAAGGCAAAGAAATCAAAAATAAAAATAAAATCGTGACATTATTAAAGGCCCTGTTCCTTCCTAAGAAATTGAGCATAATGTATTGCCTCCTGAACATCAAAAGGGGGAAAGCCTGGCTGATGAAGCAGCCAAACAAGCAGCCTTAAGCCCCCAACTACTGACTATAAGCATATTGACTGAAAAGGAAACAGCTAAGACTCCAGATTGGGACTATGATGAAACGGATTTGGACTTGTTCAGAAACTAGGTGCAGATTATGACCCCAATCGCAATGCTGGGTCTACCAAGGAAAGACTATACTGCCTATAAAAATGACAAGAATGTTATAGACCACCTCCATAAACTGACTCAAGCGCCAAAAGATGAAAACTTTGCTAGATAGACAAGAAATTGAAACTTACCTTCCCAATCGGAATTTATTACTGGAACAAGTAACTCATAACTCTCTGGCCTGTGCCCAGATCAACCAAGGAAAAACCAAACTGAATTCTGGGACCTGGCTTTGTGGCCATAGGCCTGATGTCCATTGAGAAATAGACTTTACTGAAGTCAAAACCTGGAATGTATGGTTATAAATATTTACTGGTTTTTATAGACACCTTTTCAGGATGGGTGGAAGCGTTTTCCTACCAAACATGAGACTGCAAAAATGGTTATCAAGAAACTCTTGGAAGAAATCTTTCCCAGATAAGGGATGTCATAGGTAATAGGATCAGACAATGGGCCTGCCTTCATCTCCCAGGTAAGTCAGCTGGTGGCCAGGTTACTGGGGCTGTAAATTGGATACTACATTGTGCTTACAGACCCCAGAGTTCAGGACAGGTAAAAAAAATAAAACCATTAAGGAGACTTTATCCAAATTAACGCTTGAAACTGGAGTTGTACCCAGTCTGATTTTGCAAACACCCCTTCCATACAGGTGCATCTATAAGCCTTACAGATAGTCCAAGAAGAGGTCTCGAAACCTCTATGCCGCATCCTGGGAGGAACAAAGAACCATTTGTCAGTCTCACTCTTTCTGGATTGGCGATTCTGTCTGGGTTCAGAGACATCAGACTAAGAACTTAGAGCCCCACTGGAAGGGCCCCTACACTGTGCTCCTGACAACTCCCACCACCCTGAAAGTAGACAGGATTGCTGCCTAGATGCATTTTAAATAGACTGGTACTGTTCAAAAACACACACACACACACTTGTCAGTTGTTCAGGCCCTAGTTTTGACCCAGCAGTACCAGCAATTAAAACAAATGAAAACTGAGAAACCATGAATAAAGGGTTTTATTCATTTTATAGAAAAAGGGGGAAAGAAAGACCCCCACTATGCTTATTGCCTGTTTAAATTGCTCTTGCTAATTCTGCCACTGCATTGCTATGAGAAAAGTACAGGAGGGAACCAGGTGCTGCTCTCATCCAACGCCAACCAGATATCTGTGGTCTGCAGCTTGGACCGAGCAAGGTCAGCAGGACAGTGTCCAGTATGCTGAGATAGTCATAACTGAATTCTTTGTATTCTTTGTGCCCAACCCGAATAACCAACTGAAACTTGGTTAACTACAACTGCTACATTTAGATGGAACAATGAAATCCCTGTAACCATGCTTCTGCTTCTGTAAGCCTGCTTCTTGCCACCCCAACCCTATATAAACTGCCTGAGTTTTAACTCAGCACGCCAGTCCCCCCGAAAGACTGAAGCATCCACAGGTACCTGTGTGAACAATAAACAACCTCTTGCACTTGCATCCAGTGGTCTGGTCTCATTCTGGGGCAAGGGCCTTCCCCTGACAGGCTCCAAACTCTTGGGGTCTCTGGGGGTCTTTCAATACAACATTAGTTTCGGCCATTTCAACCACAAAGCATAGAGGAGGGGACTGTAGGGGTGAGCAGGGGCCTCCAGAAACAAGAAAGGTTGGCACAACCTATGGGTCACCTGGCAGGTTTCGACCCTTTGTGCCACCATCACTATTTCCCTAAGGGTCTGGAGCTGTCCTGTAGCTTGACAGCACCACTGCACACATGTTGCTACCACTGTCCTCATGCTCCTTGTCTCTATCCGGTCCTCATCTGCATATTCCTGCTCCCCACCTCAGTGCACTCCATGCCCTTAGATGCCCCCAAGGTGTTGTGCCTAGGAAGCTGCTGCAGGAGCAGCCACACTGCTCTATGTTCCTGGAGCATGGAGAACATTCCAGTCCCAGAGACCCGTGCTTTGTTGCTGGGCAGCCTACTATGGCTACAATGCCTTTGCCATTGACTCTGACACTGAGCAGGCTCATCAGGCCATTGGCTATCTCCACCCACAGCTTTGCTTGGAAAAAAACTCACCCACCACCACAGCCTGCACAGTTCCTGGTGTCCCATGCTGTTCACTGTGAAATCCCCACTCAGCTCATGCAAGTCCGTTGTCACCACTTGGCTCCAATTGCTGTCCTGTTTGCCCAAGTCATGAATTCCATGTTCTCCCCAGACCCAGGACCCCTATTGGACTGTTGCAGCTACTGAGCTGCTCCATGAGCTCAGGCAGCCTCAACAGTCATGGGCCACCCATGGTCAACTGCCTCTCCAACTCCCATGACTAAGACAAGGGGTCCCCCCGTGAGGCATTCAGAGAGGTGCTTCAGGGGCACCAGGCAGGGTAAAAATCCTGCAGACTCTGCTATGAGGGGTCCTTCCATTTTGGGAATCATATGTTTATTTAATTATTATTATACTATTAGTATTACTATTTTGTTATCATTATTTTATCCCAAAGAATTGTTCCCATATAAATAAAAGCTAAAAAATTTTTGTAAGGATTAACAAAATATTCTTCACAGCCCTTGTGATGTAGGTAGAACAAAAGATACCAAAATCTTGTTTTTAGTCCTCAACAAAATAGAAACAAGGAAAACAACACAAAAATATCAATGTAACAAAGAGTTGGTTTTTTGAGAAAATCAACAAGATAGACAAACCTTTATCCAAACTAATGAAAAAACAGAGAGAGCATACAAATTATCAAAATCAGAAACGAAAAGGGTAACATAACAATGGACACAGAGGATATCCAGACAATTTACACGTCATGCTAATTTGATACCTTACCAAATCATAGCCAGTGTTGTGTGGATCTCAGCAGACTGGGAGATGGAAAGCAGGCTGTGGGTTCTGGATCAGGGTCCCAGAATGTCTCTGTTTGACACTCAGCAGGTGGCTGGAGAGCCTCAGGAAGTTTTATGACACCAAATGTTGTTTTGCAAAACTCAGTAAACCCATGTGGAGATTATTGGGGAAAGGGAAGAAAGTGGGGTGTAGTTGTTTATGAAGCAGGAACAGCGATGGGAGGGGAAGGGGAAGAGGGGGAACAAAGATTGACGGGAAAGGAAAAAAAAGAAAGGGACAAATAGATGGGAGGCGCTGGCTTAATAGGGAAAGCACATTTTATATGGAATCCATATGCAGCCACATAAAGTGTGAAGTAGTCAGGAAACACATGGCACTGAGAGCTGTCTAATTATCTCCTGAAAGTCAGTGCACATACCTTGCCAGTTGCCAGGGGCTGGGCCAGCATAATGCCTGAGTCCTCATAGCTATAATAATAAAAACAAATATGTTGGCAGAAAAAAAAAGACAGCTAGATTAATGAAATCCAACCAAAGAACATGATGTAAATCCACACACCTATGAATACCATATTTTTTGACAAACAAATACAAATTTTACATTCTGGAAAAGAGAAAGCATCTTCAACAAATGGTGCTGGCAATACTGGATAACATCATGCAGAAGGATGCAAAGAGACCATTATCTAGCTCCCTGCAGTGGCAAACTCAAGTCCAGGTGGATCTGAAACCTCAACATGAATCCCGTTACATGGAATGTGAGAGAAGAGAAAGTAAGAAGTAGCCTGGAACACACTGGCAGGAGACAACTTCCCTGACTAGTACACCATTAGCAGAGACAATTGGAGAGCAACAATTAATAAAGGGGATCTCCTGAAACAGAAAGCTTCCATATGGCAAAGGACAATGTCAATAAGACAAAATGGCAGCCTACATAATGGGAACAGTTCTTCACCAACCCCACATCTGACAGAGGGCTAAACTCCAGTATATGTGGAACCCAAGGAACTAGACACTAAAATACCAAGTAATCCAATTAAACATGTGGGACACATCTAAACATACACTTCTAAACAGAAGAATCACAAATTGCCCAGATATACTTAGGTATTGGTCAACATCCTTTTGTAAGCTGGGAAATGAAAATCCAAACATCCCCAAAATTGCACCTTATACCTGTCAGAATGGCTAGGACCAATAACACTAATAACAGCTTACACTGAAGAGGATGTGGAGTAAGGGGAATACACCTGGTCTTCCGGTGGGAGTGCAAATTTGAATAGGCACTTCAGAAGTCAATGTGTCTGTTTCTCAGAAAATTGGGAATGACTTGCCTCAAGGAGAGCTATACCAATCTTGGGCATATATCCCAAGGATGTTCAACTATACCACAATGACACTTGCTCAACTAAATTCATAGCAGGTTATTTACAATAGGTAGGCTCTGGAATCTACCTAGATGCCATGAAACAGAAGATTGTATTAAAAACTACGATACTTCATGTAATTTACATGCATGTGAATGGAAGAAGAAGAAATCTACCCGTGTGGTAACAAAGATCCAGAAAGACAAACATGATATGTTCTCCTTGTAAATGGATATTAGGTGTAAAGGATAACTAGGATACAAACACCAATCCCAGAGGCAGGTTGACAGGAAGTGTCAGACATGGAATGCATCTCCTGGATAAACTAGGGGTGGTTTGGGCAAAACAAGGACTAAAAAATGGTGAGGGATACAGTTTGATGTCTTGGGCCACTGAAGGAGAGAGACAGTAATAAAAAAAAAAGATATTTTGATGGGGGCATTTCAGGGTTTAAGACAAGTCTGGAGTGAAGGAAATGCCCAAGACTCCACATGAA
>NW_026125629.1:0-95024 GCF_943737965.1 Phodopus roborovskii
GGACTGAGAAACATATTTCTATGTAGTTTAGATCTACAGACACCTGAAATAACCTGTCCACTAAGGCTTTGTTCCAAACAATCATCAGCTCTCCTCAGCAAATACCTGATTCTTGACAAGATACACTCTTTTATGTTTAATACACCAGGGCCTTAGGGAAAGCTCCCAAGGCCTAGACAAAGCTGTTACTATGTCCCCCAAGAATGTTTGTCGTGCCTGCCTGAGAGCCTAAATGAAAGCTGTGCTTTATCTGGCCACTCATACATCATTGGTTTACTTTTTAAAATCTGGTTTCCTATTGCCAATCTGGTAGAACTATGCTTTTGTGAGAAGAAAACTGCAACCACATGGCATACTGGGCCTAAAGGTTGCTTGTGGACATTTAATATTTCTGTGGGAGCAGCTGGTTATGGGTTGTGGGCCAGTTTTTGTGTGTGTGTGTGTCGTTTTTTTTTTTTTTTTTTTTTTTTTTTTGATATCAGTAAGGGACTACATGCTGTTATAAAACAGGAGTGGCTTCTTTGTAATGGTTTGGAGTCAAATGTCTGGAAAATCATGGTGAACAAATGTGTATTTGGGATTCAAAATTCTATCAGGTCTGGTCAACATACACTTATCTTTGTGTGTTTTAGAGGCACTACTACCTTAGTTAAATTCTACTTTGTGAGACAAACTATCTCCAAAGCACTTGTAAATCCTTTGTGTAACAAATTTACTCCTGTAGATCACTGCTCAATAGTGAAGTGCTACCCTTACATGAGATGTCTTTTACAATGTGCAGAAAATTAACAATAAATGGATCTTACACATAAAAGTAAAATGCAAAGTATTTACTAAAAGATACTTACCTAAAAGGCCTCTGGAAGTTTGTCACCATGCTTTCAGTGGGTGCACCAAAAGTATGTAGAAGTTGACGAAATAGATGTTTCTACAAACACCTCCCTGCTCCCAGTGCTCAGAGCAGATACAGCCCACAGAACAGTTATTTAGAGGCCTGCCTCTCACTTCTGGGAATTTTATGGACTGTATGACAACTCAGGAAATACCCCCCACACTGGATCCCATACCTCACCATCTCCCACTACCCATCTGAGGACAGCAGACCCTCACTCACCGGCAATGGTTTTCCAATTTGCCCTTCCTAAAGCAGAGTACACAAAACCACTGCCTCCAGTTTATCTTCAAATCCAGGCCAGAATGGCTCTGTACTTCTTCTGACAGGCAGGCCACCTTGGGGTCTGATTGGCTAGTAAGGCCTTAGTTATAAGAGTACCTCACAGCTGGATGCAGAGTACTTAAGGACAAATTACAATGGGTCCTGATTGCCTTCTACCACATCTATGTCAGCAGAGATGTGCATTTCTATAACACTTGTTCCATAGCTGACCCTGCTATCTTCCTGCAGTTCACAGGAATTTTCCCTTTCTTCCTCCTAGACACAGTGGCTAGTTAACTATACATAATTAAGTGGGTTGAGTTATTCTTGGTGAACGAGTTGGATGGGAGCTCAGAATATTTATTTACTACACAAAGATTTAGGTATATAAAAATCGATATTTGTTATTTGGTTTAAAACTGAATTTATGTGAACTAAAGTAACTTTTTTACCTGGTTGTCTTGGGAACTTCAGACAATCAGGAAAGAAAAGCAGGTACCAGATCTCAAAAAAAAGATAATATGTCTTTCTTCCATCAGATTGCTGGATGATGGCTCCATGGATGTAGAGTTTTATCCCAGAAACTGAGAGCAAACACTTGGCAAATGCATAATAATGAGAAGAGTAGTCTTCATGGAAAATTGAATATTTGGAGAGGAATTGAACTAGGATGTATGTATTTGTGAGCACTATTGTAAGCCAATACATCTTCACTGATAAGATGAAAAAAGAAAAGAAAACAAAAACATACCCTGACCAGAGGAACCATGTTATTTGTGGTCGAGGTGGGCTAGAACCTGAAAATAAATGGGTGAGGAAGAAGGAATGAGACCAAGCAATGGATTGTCAAGGTCCCAATTTTATTAGGCCAAAGAGAGGTTTTTAAAGCAAAGCAGGGAGGAAGTGGGGAGGGGTAACTGTGCTCAATCTGGGGCTCTTGTAATGTCCCAGGCCATAAACCTCAGACCATAAATGTCTGCTTATCTCATTTCCTGCTGTCTGGTTCACCTCAGTTCCTGGGGTTAGTGAAACAGACTGCTTGTTTAAGCAGTTTTCTGTTTTACCAAGATAAGGCCCAATTAGAGTTTTAAGGTATAAGTAATCCTGCAAGAGGATGTGACCCAAGGCCGGCTCCCAACAAAAAACCAAGTACATTATTCAATGTTCTCTACAAGAATCAGAATGTATGATGAATCTCACCATATATGTAGAAAGTGGATTTATTATAATGTCTCACAAGCTGTGATCTAGTTAGTCCAACAGTGGTTGCCTACCAATGGGAATCTTAGGGTGTACAGAGGTTTTTTAGTTTATCAGGATGGATGTCTCAGCTGGTCATTACACACCAAAATTACAAAGACATGGGCTCTGATGGTAGTAAATGAATACATTTGGTAGCCAGAGCAAGGGTTAGCAGTCAAAGAGGGAGAGGTTCCTCCTTCAACACCCTGTATACTTGCTGGTTACCACTAGAAGGTGGATCTGATTCTTCTTTTATCTGATTTGTTTTATTTTGTTTTGTTTTGTTTTTGTTGTCAAAACAGGTTTGTCAGTGCAGCCCTGGAACCCTGAGGCTGGCATGAACCTCAGAATATCAGGCTGCCCTTTGTCCTGGGATTAAACATGTTCACTATCACCAAGCAGTTAAAAGTAGATCTCATCATCTATATCCTTACATGGCTTCTTTGTGCTTTGGCCGTCCTGGAATTTAGTCTGCCAGTCTGATTTTTTCTCAACCGGTATATGGGTATGCATTCCAAATTTTCATGAGTTCATTGAGCTCCAATAACTCCTTTTGTCCTTAAGACATTACCTTCCTGCTACAGGATGCCTGTGTCTTGATGATGATTGTCTCCTATCTAAATAACTATAGATTTGGCCTAGACAGGTTTGTATGCACCCTGAAGGAAGGGAGTAAGTGTAGCTATGGGGAGCAGGAAGGCAGATAGTATGCGCAGTTATGAAGTGCCTTTGGAATTAAAAGAAGTAATTTCTGTTTTCCATTCATACATACCCCTTCCATTGCCCCAACTTTGTTTGACTACTTATTTTAAATATCCTCTGGGGATTGACCTGGCCCATAGTGTTCCTCAAGGGGCCCCCCTGTTTTTAAGCAATTTCTTGGATAAATATTCAGTGATGGTTTCCTATGTTTTTTTTTTTTTCTATACTGTGGAAGCTTTGGCCTCTGATCATGGAGTTAAATATCTTCCCCAAATATATAGGCTTTTTAAATCTAGAGACAGAATATATTTATTTCTTCACTGATTACTCATTACAAGTATGTCCCAATTAACACTCTTTAATTTCTGCAATCTAATGAAATTTATCTACTATACTAGTGTAAAACTGGGTATGATAGCTTCAATGGGAACTTCAACATCTGACAGTGACTGTTCCAAAACATAGATGGGAGACAACAAGAGAGAACCAAAGTACAAAAAGTTCTAGAATTGACTTAGGGATGTAGAGACTGAGAGAAATAATTTTCCTAAAGATTAGGACTATTTGTTATTGATGCAATTCTTCTTGTCTAGATAAACTCTAACTTCAGTAAAAAGATTCATATATGCTACTATAGCTTTGTATATTCCTATACTTGCACTTTTATTATCTCTTTTATTATTAAAGTTTGTTATAAAAAACCTAATATTTATGTGTTCTTGTGAATATGCAATCTGCATATTTAATGCATTCCGCATAAAATCCCAGCATGATCTTCACTGACCTTGAAAGGATAATACTCAACATTATGTGAAAAAAACAAAAGACCTAGGATAGCCAAAATGACCCTGTGCAATAAAGGTTCTTCAGGATGCATCACCATCCTCAACTTCATGCTCTACTCTAGAGCTATAGGGCTGATAACCACCTGGTATTGGCACAAAAATAGACAGGCATACCAATTTAATCAAATAAAAAATCCTGATATTAACCCTAACACCTCCAAACACCTGATTTTTGACAAAACACTGAAAGTATAAAAAGGAGGGAGGAAAGCATCTTCAACAAATTTTGCTAGCACAACTGGATGATGGGTGTATAAGAGTGCAGATAGACCCATGTCTATAGCCATGCACAAAACTCAAGTCCAAATGGATCAAAGAGCTCAACCTACTTCCAACCAGATGGAACTTCTTAGAATAGAAAGGGGGGATACCATTGAACAAGTGGTAGAGGAGACCACTTTCTGAACATAACTCCAGGAGTACATACAATGAGATCGACAATTAATAAGTGGGACTTCTTCAAACTGAATAGGTTCTGTAAGGCAAAGGACACAGTGGACAAGACCAAACGGCAGCCCACAGACTGGAATTTGATCTTCACAACCCTACATCTGACAGAGGACTGATGTCCAAAATATACAAAGAATTGAAGAAAATAGTCACGAAAATACCATGCATGGCCAAAGAACATTAGACATGAGCAGTAGACTCCAAGATCCTCCAGTAACACCTGCCCCATTTCCTCATCCCCACACAAAGACACATCTCCCTTTGGGTTGAAATGAGAGGATGAAATGAATGGGGCTTCTGCTGACCCTACACAGAATTCCTGTTCCTCCATGGACACCTTGACCTCTGCATTTTATTAAATTCAAAGTAATCCAGCCCTCCAACTCCAGGAGAGGTTTCCCCTTGTATTGTGGTTTCTAGTTGATTTTCTCCATTCTGTGTACCAGCCAGGTAATCTCTGGTGTCCTAAAAAGCCAACCGCTCTGGAGGTGCCACCTGTCTCCAATTCTTTTCCAACAATACTCTCTGGAACACACTCCAAGCCACCACTCTGAAGCATTTTATTCAGTCCTCATTGAACTCAGAGCAAGCTGCTGAGTTCAATGATGGGTTTCAGCTGTCATCTCCCTTACTATTAGCAACAGGAGACACAGCTGACTGTCTCTGAGGTACTAGAGTGTGTGCACCTGGTTCCACCACATCAACCACTGCTGTCATTTTTGGGACTAAAGTTTATACCTATTTTGCAGCACTTTAGAATTTGACTTGAGATTTATACCTGGGGAAGTGCAGTAGTTCCTTTTCGTATTAGAGATGCTACAGCTTACTAGTCTGTAATTAACTGAGTATTCATCACTGAATTTAAGCACTGGAGGCTCAGCTATAAAGTGGATTCATGAAGGTGGAATGCATATGGTGTAATATATTTCTCTTATTTTTCTGCATTTGTCTCAAAGTAATTGTGAGTAAATGGAGGATCAACACTTCCATTCTTTGCCTGACTGACAGCAAAGTACTTACCTAAGTTTTTTTTTTTACCTAAGTTTTTAAATTTTGTTTTCATTTCTGTGGAGATGCCATGGCTGGTGTGGAACTACTGGGTATATAGCTATATTGTAGCCTAATTTACTGTCTCACATTCTGGGAAAGCTAGGATTTCTATATAGTAGTACCTCACTACTCATCTTTAAAGTGCACGTGGAGAAAGAATGATACTTGATATCTACCTGTTAGGGTTAGGGATTGATATTTCTTTTTAGAGGTGTCCTATGTATGTGAGTGTGTATGTATCCTATGTCTGCTTTTGTTGATGTTCAATGTTGCCCTTGCGAGGTTTTTATTTTTTCAGTTCACAAAATACTCCTAATATTAAAATTTTCTTAAAATAATGAGGATATTGTTTGCAATACTTTGTTGACTAAGAATAAATATTAAAGATGGTAAGGATTTGATTTGATCTGTTTTTTTTTTCTTGGTGAAGTTTTTTGTGTCAGTCTTTGGGTGTCCTTCCTTCCTTATACAAGGTTTCATACAGTGCACATTCATCTTGAGCTCTCTATGCACCATAAAGGACCTTGCAGTCCTGATTCTCCGGCCTCTACTTCCTAGGTGCTAGAAGACAACAGTATGCAACTTTGGCTCTCAGAATGTGTGTGTGTGTGTGTGTGTGTGTGTGTGTATGTGTGTGTGTGTGTTTGAGAAAGAGGTTTACTATGTTGCCTAGACTGGCTGCCTCCTTCCCTTAACCTCCTTAGTATTGGAATTACAGGTAGTTCAAGGTTGAGGCACCAGACCACTGATGGCCTTGTTTTTAGAAAGGTGTCACACAGGAAGTGCGGAAGTGACCGCCATTGTAGCTAAAGATAATCGTTGTTATACAGAAGTCACATAATTTAGGGCTTTTTTTTTTTTAATCTACAGGAAAGAAAATGCAAATATAAAAGAATTTAGCAGGGCAGTGGTGTAGCTTGGGGGTCCATGCAGGGCCCTACAGGACCCCCTTTCTTTTAATATAAACTAACACCTGTCTTAGGTGACAGAGGACATCAGCATAATTCCTTTCCCGTCATTGGAGAGGTCACCCAGGCCTGTAACCTTCCTGGCTTAGGTTGGATATTTGCCCCTGTAGTGAGATAGTCCTTCTGTAGCACTGACCACGCCCATTGGGGGGTGGAGCGATGGGCGGAGGTGACCTGAGGAGGAAGGTCGGAGGGGGCCAGGAAGGCGCACTCTTTCTGGCGTGACTCGGACAGGAGAGGATCAGGTTGAATTTCCTGGTGTTCATCTGTCTAGGTTGTAAGTTATTTCTCCCTGAATAAACATCTATTCGGCCTATTTGTTTATCCTGATCCTTATTTACCGCAATATGCCCCCTCTGTCTTACCCATCACTGGTGAAAAGTTTGTCAGCCACACGTGGGCAGAGGCATTTTCAACATCACCAAAAATGCGGCCTGCCAGCTGTAGGAGGCAGTCTGCAAATTCTGAATAGGTCTCAGATGGTCCATGAAAGACATTGAATATTTGATCTCCTGCAGCCTCATTAGGCAAGGCTTCCCAAGCTCTAGTAGCAACAGCAGTAATTTGTGCATAGACCTCTAGGTCAAAAAGAATTTGAGTTGCAAGGGTAGCATATTGCCCTCCACTTGTGTTCATGAGCATATCTGAATTCCTAGCAGGAAATCCGGCAACAGCATTACTTTGCGTAGTTTCCTTGCAAAATTCTTGAAATTCGCCTCTCCAGAGCAAATAGTCACCCCCACTCAGCATGGCTCTACAGAGCTGCATACAATCACTAGGGGTACAATTTAAAGCTGCAAAAGACACAAAAATTGTCTGAGTAAAAGGACCATGGGCCCATAAGCAGTGACAGCCTCTTTAAGCTGTTTTATATCCTTAAAATCTAATGGGCTGTGCTCCCTAACCCTGTTATCTAAGGATCCACTGTCTCTATCACTGGAAACACCTCTCTTTCCTTTTCTAACACTTCTACCTTCTTCTAAATCTTGTACTTCCTCAAAAGTCCTATTCATCTATGCCATTTCTTGTTTTACTTTATGGCAATGAATTCTTTAGCTGTCTTGTTTTAATCCTGGTGCCCTGCCTTTTCAATAGGGCCACTAATTGCCCACTGAGCTTTTCCTTACAGTTATTGGCACCAATCCTTCAATACACCCTCATTCAATTACTTTTGCCGGCCGGCCTTCGAGGGCGATCTCTTAGGTGATCCTTTCGATCTCAGTGGGACCTCCACTTGTAGAGCCCGTGCTACCTACCATCTCTACCACGAGTCAGGAGAAGGCCTAGAGATTGAAATAAAGATAAGACAGCGAGTCATTCGTTCAATGGCAAAGTTGGAACACCAAATGCCGAATGCTGTTTATGGAGGGGGGACGAACGGGCTTAAATACCGACTTATAGCACAGTGGAAAATTACAGGAATTTTTTGGCTTAGCTCCTCCCTGTGTTGTCACGAGGTGTATGTCACAAGATGTGTTGTCATGAGATGTGTTGTCACGGGAAGAGTACCAACAAAAGCCTTGGGGCAAGGAGTTCCCGCCAACAGCTTCAGGCTAGCTCAAGGTGCCTTGGGGGTCCATACAGGGCCCTACACAGTGGTGGTTCTGAAAGGGTCACACAGTGTGGAATTTGGTTTGCATTTCCCTGATAGCTAAGGATTTAGAGCACTTTCTTAATTGTGTTTCAGCCTTTTTGATTTTATCTATTGAGAGTTCTTTCTTTGATTCTGTACCCCATTTTTACTAGTGTTATTTGGTGTTTTGTTGACTAGTTTCTTGAGTTCTTTGTATATTTTGGAGATCAGCCCTTTCTCAGATATAGGATTGGTGAAAATCTTTTCCCAGCCTTCTGGTCTTCTCCAATGTGTCCTTTGCCTTACAGAAGCTTCTAAGTTTGAAGAGGTCCCATTCATTAATTGTTGCTATCAGTGTCTGAGCCCCTGGAGTTATGTTCAGGAAGTGGTCTCCTATACCAATTTGTTCAAGGGTAACCCCTAATTTCTCTTCTAAGAGGTTCAATGTGGCTAGTTTGCTGTTGAGGTCTATGATCCATTTGGACTTGAGTTTTGTGCATGGTGACGGACATGGGTCTATCTGCAGTCTTGTACACACCATCATCCAATTGTGCCAGCATCATTTGTTGAAGATGCTGTCCTCGACCCATTGTATTCATTTAGCAGCTTTGTCAAGAATCAGGTATTCATAGGTTTGTGGGTTAATTTCAGGAATTTCAATTTGATTCCATTGGTCTACATGTCTATTTTTGTGCCAATACCAGGCTTGTTTCAGAACTATAGCTCTGTAGTAGAGCTTAAAGTAAGGGATGGTGATGCCTCCTGAAGTTTTTTTATTGCACAGGGTTGTTTTGGCTATCCTGGGTCTTTTGTTTTTCCATATAAAGTTGAATGTGATCCTTTCAAGGTCAGTGAAGAATTGTGGTCAGATTTTAATGGTGTAGTGAGATTATCTGTTGCCTACAATCTTCATGGGCATAGTTAATTTCCTTGGGTTGGAGTTTTCCTTCCAATACTTTCTGTAGGGCTAGATTTGTAGATACATATTTTGAAAATCTCGTTTTGTCATTAAATAACTTGTTTTCTCCATCTATAGTGACTGAGAGTTTTTTCTAGGTATAGTATCCTGGGCTCGTTTCTGTGGTCTCTTAATACTTGTAGAACATCTATCCAGGATATTCTGGCATTGATGGTTTCCATGGAGAACTCAGGTGTAATTTTGATAAGTCTACCTTTATATGTTATCTGTCTTTTTTCTTCATTGCTCTTAATATTCTTTCTCTATTCTGTATGCTAAGTGTTTGATTATTATATTTCGAGGGTGTAGAGAGCTACGAAGTGTCTTGCCTTAAGATGGCGCAGGCTTCTACCTTCCAGATGGTGAGCGCTCTCTATGGTAAAAAAAAAAAAATCCTTATTTGGCCCAGGCTTTTGAGCTTGCTTGCTTCCGTATAAGAGCAGCCTATCTGCAGGGTCCCCGTGGCTCAATGGGGTTTGTCAGCGCAAGGAGATTTAAGCCAGTGCAGGCATTTCCCCGGAGTCAGAAAAAGAAGCATGTTCAAGGATCCTGAATAAACTACTTGAAGAAGATCTTGCCCGAGTTGCATCTTCCTTGCAGGCTGAGGTTGGGAGCGACACTTGGTGGCCCTTACCGGGAAGGAGATCAGAACTTCTTGCAGTCAGGGCAGCACTGGAAAGTTCCCAAGGTAAGGTGGGACAATAAAGACCTCAGAAATAAGCGGCAATAAGGTTCCCTAGGAAGAGTGGGATAATAAGGACCTCAGGGATAAGTGGCAATACAGTCTCATGCATTGAGCAAGAGGTTCTAGCGAACCGAAAGTAAATTTTTTTAAAATGGGGACATCTCAGTCTCATCCAATTTTTCTGGCTCTTCAGGAGCTACTTTGTCAAAGAAACTTAAATTAAAGAAAAGCACATTAAAGAGGTTTCTGGGCGAATGCGATGCCATTGCACCTTGGTTTCACAGTTGCGGGAGACCTTAAGTTAGTGTGCTGGGACAAGTTTGGCAGGGATCTTGACTTCCCCTTGGGAACAAGGGATGCTAAAGCCTGGAGTCAGAACCATTTGGATGTTAATGCATAGCTTCACTGAGAACCAGAAATGCTGTAGAGATGCAGTGGAAAAGGAGCAAGCTGTGATAGAAATGATACCAGAAGAAAGATCAGAAGAGGTTAAGAGCACAGGGGAGTCTGATATGGATGAAACAGACTCTGACGAGGAATTGCAGGCCATTGTAGAAAAAGGTTCAGAAACAATCCCTTAGAGAACAGAGAGGGGAAGAGAAGGAGAAATGGCGATATAAGGAGGAGGAGGATCCCCCTGGAATAAAGCCATTGGCGGCTCCCCTTATCAGATGGAGCAAGGGTGGGGCCGAAGGACAGGGCATTCCTTTTCCCTGAGGTGTGGAGAGTAGTGCAAACTGACCTTGGTCTAGCTTTTCCTGTTTTCCAGGATGCCCAATGCAATAGATATGAGGAGCTTTTAGACTTAAAGGTCATCAAGGTTTTGGCTGAGTCTATGAGAACATATGGGATTTCAGCTTCTTTTACTGTAGCCCAAGTTGAAGCCCTGAATAGAAATTGCATGACTACTAGTGTTAAGATGGAAATTTCATGCCTTGAAATGCATCAATTATATGGATGATATATTGTTGGCGGCCAAGGATGAACAAATTTTATATCAGGCTTATGATGATTTGGTTAAATTATTGGTAAAGGTTATTTTTAGCCCCTGAAATGGCTCAAAAGGATAAGATTGTTAATTATTTAGGAACCAAAGTGTATGAAAGACAAATTGTTCCTCAAAAGATTGAGTTGAGAAAGAATAATTTAAAAACATTAAATGACTTTCAGAAGTTATTAGGAGATGTTAATTGGATTAGGAATTATTTAAAGTTGCCAAATTACAAATTAAAGCCATTATGTCATATATTAGTAGGGGATCCAGCTCTTGATTCTCCTAGGCAATTGACTGTTGAAGCGAGAGAAGCCTTATGTAAAGTTGAGGAAAGACTACAAAATGCATTTCTATCTAGAGGGAAGGAAGGTCAAGCTATCACATTATGCATTCTCCCTACCTAAATTCAGACTACAGGGTTGTTATGCCAGGTCGGATCATTGCTTTGGATTCATCCCAAAATCACCCCAGCTAAAGCAATAGAACGTTATCCCACAGCAGTCCTTAGTTTGCCTCATAGTGGAATTCAACAAAGCATTCAATTTTTTGGACTGCCCCCAGCACTACTTGTGGTGCTTTATTACTGTCACCAGGTTAAGATCTTGTGTGGCACTATCGAAAATTGGGCCATATTGCAATGTGGGTTTGAAGGAACGATAGATAATCATTATCAAAAACATCATTTAATGTAGGGCCCTGCATGGACCCCCAAGGCACCTTGAGCTAGCCTGAAGCTGTTGGCGGGAACTCCTTGTCCCAAGGGTTTTCATGGTACTCTTTCCGTGACAATATATCTTGTGACACACATCTCGTGACAACACATCTTGGGACACACACCTTGTGACAACACAGGGAGGAGCTAAGCCAAAAATTTCCTGTAATTTTCCACTGTGTTATAAGTCGGTATTTAAGCCTGTTCTTCCCTTTCAATAAACGGCATTCGGCATTTGGTGTTCCAACTTTGCCATTGAACGAATGACTAGCTGTCTTGTCTTTATTTCAATCTCTAGGCCTTCGCCCAACTCGTGGTAGAGATGGTAGCTCGGGCGCTACAAGTGGAGGTCCCACCGAGATCTGAAAGAAAGGATCACCTAAGAGATTGCTCTCGAACGCAGGCCGGCAAAAATAAATGAATGAGGGTGTATTGAAGTATGGATGCCAAAAACTATAAGGAAAAGCTCAAATAGCAATTAATGGCCCTATTGAAAAGGCAGGGCACCAGGATTAAAAACAAGACATCTAAAGAATTCATTGCAATAAAATAAAAGAAAAGGCATAGATGAATAGGACTTTTAAAGAAATACAAGATTTAGAACAAAATAGAAGCATTAGAAAAGGAAAGACAGATGTTTCCAATGATTGAGGCAATGGATCCTCAGATAACAGCGTTAGGGAACACAGCCCATTAAATTTTAAGGATATAAAACAGCATAAAGAGGCTGTCACTGCTTATGGGCCCATGGTCCTTTTACTCCATTTTTTGAGTCTTTCCCAGTGTTAAATTGCACCCCTAGTGATTGTATGCAGCTCTGTAGACCCTTACTAAATGTGGGTGACTATTTGCTCTGGAGAGGCAAATTTCAAGAATTTTACAAAGAACCGCGCAAAATAATGCTGATGCCAGATTTCCTGCTAGGAATTTAGATATACTCTCGAATGCTACAAATAGAAGTCAATATGCTACCATTACAGCTCAAATTCTTTTTGACCTAGAGGTCTATGCACAAATTACTGCTGCTGCTACTAGAGCTTGGGAAGCCTTGACTAATAAGGCTGCAAGAGATCAACTATCTAAGATGTTGCAGGGACTGTCTGAGCCCTACTCAGAATTTGCAGGCCACCTCCTACAGCTGGCAGGACACATTATTGGTGATGTTGAAAATGCCATGCCTATAGTTAAACAATTAACATTCAAAAAACAAACAAGTATTGTAAAGAGGCTTTACGTCTCCATAAGTCCAAAAGAATTAATGACTACATACGCATATGTCGGGACATAGATTGTCATCACATTATGGGCCAGGTTATAGCTTCAGTTATGAAAAGAGGGGAGAACAATAGAGGAGCCAGACCAAAGAGTAGCTTTGGATGTGAACAGCTAGGACATTTCAAAAGGAACTGCCCCCAGGGTGTGGCAACGCAATTGAGCCCTAGGCCAGGGCTTTGCCCACGTTGCAATAAGGGTCATCATTGGAGCAAGGAATGTAGGTAAAAGACAGGTGCCCTTGGTAATCCTTTACCAGCTCAGGGAAACTGGAAGCAGGGCCAGCCTCGGGCCTCTCAAGCCCAGATGTACATTGCCCAGGGCAATGGATACACCTGTAACCTGCCCAATACAGATGATCCCTCAGAGAAACCCCTTTATGTCCAGGACCTTAACAGTGGTACCCCAGGAAGCACAGGATTGGACCTCTGTTCTGCCACCCGAGCAATATTAACACCACAATTGGTACTCAAGCCTTGAGAACAGGAGTCTTTGGGCCTCTTCCCCCAGGAGCAATAGGGCTATTGTTAGGACGCAATAATGCCTTGTTCAAAGGAATTAGAGTTATTCCAGGAATAGTAGATTCAGACTTTCAAGGAGAAATAAAAATCATGTTTAGGGCAAAAATGGGGGTATTTATGATACCACAGGATGCTCAGATAGCGCAATTGGTTCTTCTCACTATGTTCAAACCAACAACCCCTTTTTAAAGGACATCAGGGGATCTGCTGGTTTTGGGTCCACAGGCTCCATGGGTGCTTTTTGGGTATCAACTCTTGAACAGCGCCCGATGCTCACCCTTACGTTACAAGGTAGACAATTTTCTGGACTTGGGGACAGGGGAGCAGATTCCTCAAAAAAAGCAAAAAAACATTGGCCACAAGCATGGCCTCTTCAGCCAGCCTCCACTCATTAACAAGGAGTAGGAACTACTATGGCTCCAGAACGTAGTACTCAGTTTCTTAAATGGTCAGATGATGAAGGACATACAGGAATTTTTCAGCCTTTTATGTTAAGTCATATACCTGTTAATCTTTGGGGAAGAGATGTGCTTCAGGCCATGGGAGCAGTCCTTACTACTGAGCCTGTTAAAAATATGCTGGCTGACCAAGGTTATATACAAGAAAAAAGACTGGGTAAATTCCTACAAGATGATTCTCAGTCTGTTACATCCAAAAATTTAATTATCAAAAGAGCCGGAGATCACTCTGGGCTGGGAAATTTTCCCTATGGGCTATTGCTATACAGCCTGTTCCCATTCCTATTGTCTGGAAAACTGATAACCCAATATGGGTGGAGCGATGGCCCTTATCTATTGAAAAGTTATAGGCTGCACATCAAGTTGTAAAGGAACAATTAGAGACAGGACATATTGTTCCTTCCACTTCCCCATGGAATACCAGAAAAAATCTGGAAAATGGAGACTCTTACAAGATCTCCGAGCTGTTAATGATTGTATGCAAATTATGGGAGCAACACAAACTGGCTTGCCTTCCTCTGTGGGTATTCCTCAAGGCTATCATTTATTAGTTATAGACCTAAAAGTTTGCTTTTTTAGCATTCCTTTACATCCTCAGATAATGAATGATTTGCATTTAGCATTCCTTCTATTAACGTTAAAGAGCCCTGTAAGAGATATCAATGGATGGTGTTGCCTCAAGAAATGGCCAATAGTCCCACTATTTGTCAAATTTTGTACAATTGGCCATTGCCCACGTTAGAGAGAAATTTCAATCCCTATATATTATACATTATATGGATGATATTCTTTTAGCCGGCCCGGATTCTAAGGAAGTGAATGAGGCTTTTGGGGAATTGCAACATAATCTTCAACTAGCTGGCTTAAGATTAGCCCCAGAAAAGTTGCAACAAGAATTTCCCTATCAATACCTGGGTCATCAAATGTTATTTTCTTGTATCCCTCCTCAAAAGATTACTTTAAGGCTGGATAATCTGACCGCCCTTAATGATTTTCAAAAATTATTGGGACACATAAATTGGGTTCAATCTACTTTGGCCCTAACCACTGGGCAGCTTAGACCATTATTTGATATTTTACAAGGAGATTCTGTCCCCACTTCTCCACGCACCTTAACGCCTGATGCGCGAGAATGTATAAAACTTGTGCAAAAATGTCTCCAATCTGCACATTTAAATTATATTTACTATACTCAGAACTTGATGTTATTAGTCTTTGCTTCAGCGTATTCCCCTACTGCGGTGTTTTGGCGAACTGGTCCTATATTATGGGTGCATGAACATGCATCCCCAAGAAAGACAGTTACATCTTATCCTCAGGCAATGCTTGCTATTATTCTAAACTCATACAAAATGAGTATTCAAGTTTTTGGCAAGATGCCGGATTTAATTGTTAATCCATATACTCAACAACAGATACAATGGCTTCAACAGTTTGATGAGGAGTGGGCACATTTCTTGTGTTCCACACCCTGCTGCTTTGATAGTCATTTTCCTTCCAGTAAGTTAGCTCATTTTTTTAAAAATCACCCTGTGTGTTTCCCCAAGGTTATTTCCCAAAGTCCTCTGAAGGGGGCCCATAATGTGTTTACAGATGGCTCTTCAAATGGTTGTGCAGTAGTTGTTTCTTTTCCCATTATCAAACGCTCTATACTTAAAGTGAAGTCTTCACAATTTCCAGAACTAGCTGCAGTACAATTAGCCCTTCAAAATTTTTCTAATGAACCATTTAACTTAAACACGGATAGTAAATATGTGTAACATATATTGGCTCCCTTAGAAACTGCTGCTTATATAGCTCCAGTGTCTCGTGTACAAGAACATTTAGTAGCCGTACAAAGCCTACTATGGAGGAGCTCTCTTCCAATTTTTGTAGGAAATCTCCGAGTGCATTCTGATTTGCCCGGACCTTTAAGTGAAGGAAATGCTATTGTTGATTTTAATACTAAAACAGATAATGCCATCATGATGATGAGAGAGTCTGGGTATGAAGCAGCCTGCAAAGCTCATACAATTTTCCACCTTAATGCAGGGTCACTCAAATTCCATTTTAAAATTACTAGAGACCAAGCTAGTGATATAGTTAAGAATTTTCCACTATGTGCAGATTTCTTATCATTCTATTGTTAAAAATCAACTATTATGTAATGAGTAATCACTGTATAAGGCACTGGCACCATTCTCTGTGCAAGGCTTGTGGTACTGATCTCCTTCTTTGTCAATCCCACAGCAGCCAAATGACAGATGACACCGTCATTACTTACCAAATCAAATAACTTAATAATTGGATAGTCCTCCATAACTAAATTTCATAGGATGGAACCAAACTCCAGTGATTGTCAAGGAAGTTATACTCAGATAATTAAATAATGCCAAGTGATTAACACCCATGGAGGAAGGGCCAGACTCCAGTCAAGAAGAACAATAATATATAATGAAATATAATTGAATAATGACATGGTGTTGCATACTTAAATACCACATGGAGTAGTCAGACTGATCTCTTATTGGAATAATTATGTTTTGAAAAATTAAATTGATAATTAATTAGAGGGCCTTTTATAGTAACAATGACGAAATGAAACCAAAGTTCTAAATTTATCGCTGATGTAAAGATCTATTTACATAGTTAATGATGAAGTAATGAGATGATATTACATCATCAACTAGCAAAATCTGACTCCAAACGGACTTATGGTCCATAACATTACCTGTATTTTAAATATGTAAATTAAATGATGAATTATTACTTAATTTCCTAGTTTAACAGTTAAAGAAGTAAGTGTTGCATTAGATGATGTGATGGTCTGGTACAACGGTCTCCCTAAGGAGGCTCAAAACTCCAGTGATCACTGAATAAATAATGACAGATTTCAATACTAGATGAATAAACATTAAACAAGTGGATGGTGTTTTATGCGTGAAGCCTAAATGACTGCTCAATACTGAAGAGACATTGCATTCTTAATCATAGATTTGAGCAAAAAAAATGAATAAAGAGATATTTTCTCATAATTCACCCCTAGAGAGATAACAAAATGATATCAACATAGATTTAAATAAAGGGAGGAAGTAAGAAAGAAAGAAAAAAAAGGAAGGAAGGAAGAAAGAAAGAAAGAAAGAAGGAAAGAAAGAAAGAAAGGAAGAAAGAAAGAAGAATTCACAAGATACAATTTAACACCAACAAGGTGGATCCCAGACTCCACTCTTCCTGGAGTAGAAAAAGACAGATTTGAATAATGAAATAATCAGATAGTTAGATCATCTGTCACACTTCAGTGTGACACAAGGTGGCGCCAAACTTCAGGTATCACAGATTATATAATGAAAGAATTTAATAATTACATCTTTAAATATGTAAGCCATTGACCTTTTTTGTATCATCAATTCCTGGGCAGACTTGCCTGGTATGAAACTGTATGCTGTCATCATGCATTTTTAAAATGCCATCAGTTAATCGTCAAATAACCATGCTGTCTTGCCTGATGAATTCTGTTGGCCTGTCATCATCACAAGCGCCTGAATCTCTGTTGTGGTGTGGCAGGATGTGACATAATGGGCCCAATCCTGGAGTAGCAGTAGTAGCCACAATGTTGATAACAGCTGAAAAGATGGCTGCAGCAGGGGCATCACCAGCACAGCTGAGAGAGAAAGATGTTCTTCCGTGTTCTGAGTCGTCATCCTTGTGCCAGGTCTCAGTGATGGTGCCGATTTCCTAGTGCAACTCCTTCTCATGGTAGATCACAACCTATGTGAAGATGTGGAGGAAGAGCAAGTAGTCAACACCCAGACCACCGTGCCTGCCATGGTGAAGTCCCTATACTTCTCGGAGGGCACCGTGCAACCTTCAGTACTCAATCACCCACCATCCCTCGTACTCTGGGAGATGCATAGATCATTCAGAAAATGCTCTGCCCATGTCTACAACTTTCCTAAACTTGTCCTTGACACATTTTTGCACCCTAACCTTAATCGTTGATGGCACTGTCTGTCGTTTACATAATGTAAAGAATTAAATATGTCAGTAATAGCTAACTGTCACAATAAATAGGGGATGTAGCATTTTACTGGAAGGGAAGCATGGCCAGACTCCAGTCATGAAGGATGTCATCATCATCAATTGAGTCAATTAATCATAAAATGTGAAGATATTGCACATTATCTCCACAAGAGGGAGCTTTACAGGTCTCTTCATGGAATGGAGGATTTTTGTTTACATAACTTTACAAATATTTACATTATCTTGGGGATTAAAACAGATTGTCAATTTAAATTCATTAATTATGTAATTAGATGATATGTGACACCAGATTCCTGTGTCATGGATGATATAATCGTTGTTTTATATAATTAAATAATCAAATAATGAGTTCATGTAACATCATCCACTTCGCTAAGGTGGCTCTAAACCAGGCTCATGAACGATGCTGTCGTGATTAATTTAAATATTATAACTACATAATTGATATTAAGTTGGTCTATAATAATTGCCTCCCACTCGCGTCACCACAATCCACTGATCATGGATTATCTAATGTCCTATTCTAATAATCAAATAACAACATAATCAGAGGATGAAATGGTCTGTTATATTCCACCCAATTGACTCTCTGTTGAATCCCACATGATTGTGGGAAAGTCAAAGGTTCATCAGTTATTTAATCGCAGAGCAGAGTAGTAACATGTTTAAATGCTGAAATGTCATTGTGTATGCAGGGTTTTTAGAAGATATCAGGTTTAAGGTTGGGCAGCTGCCTCAAAAGAGATGGACAGAAGTCCAATAATCACTAATTCTACAGTAACAAATGGATTATCAGCTTCCTGAAGGAAGTCAACAATGGCAAACTCACCTTTGATGAATAACGGGATGTGTTATTATCTTTTGTTCCATACTTTGACTTCTTACGAGAGAGAGTATTCATAAACAGAAGACTTTGAACTGTTTCTCCACAGACTATGTTCTCTGATGATTTGGTAATCTTGAATTTGGTAACCAGTAAAAGCTGTAGGCACACTTCCAGAGGTGTGTCTATGACTTATTTAGGCGAATCAAATGCTGTCATGAAAAGTTTTAGTTGATAGTTATCTTGGGAGACTGTAATATCCCATGATAACACTTTCTGGAAGTTGCTCTCTTGTCCTTGGCCCATGTTACCAGAATACATAATGCAAGGAGGGTTGCCAGGCAACATTTATGAACCAACATTCTGTCACATTCTAGTGCCCCTCCCGCATGCTAAAAGGAGTATACCCACCAATGAACTAACCTTACATCCTCACCGAGTTTCTCACCAAAAAAAAGCAGGGCTCTTTATTTTGAGTTCTACATATTTACCAGTCTCTCAAGCTACAACATGCCTATAGTGACATAAGCACGAAAACGAAAGCATCATTGTGCCATTCAAGTACCATGATGAGTATTTTAAACCTGTTTTCTATGCTTCAATTTTCTAATTTCTATAATGGAAACAATACAATTAATTGCCTCTACCATAGTCCTTTTCTATTTATTCATTTGCATTAGGCTGATGATTAAGGATTTTGAGCAGTGTCTTATGATTCTTTCAGTCATTTTGTATTCCTCAATTGACTCTTCTCTATTAAGTCCTGTACCCCTCTTTCTAAGATGGTTATTTAGAGTTATTTATTGTTGGTGGTGTGTCATGTTATCAGCCCGACAGAGTTCATTAGATGAGATTCCCTGATCAGGAGATTATACAGTTATTCCATTTTTATAATCGGTGGTCACTGTGTCCTTCATGGGTCAGTTCTGTTGCAACCTCTCAGAAACTGATGATGCGAACAGTACAGTTTTTTAAAATCGTGTAATCATTTGATTGTTAAAAATGTACTACTACGTAATCAGTATTCTCTCTACGAGACAGTGTCCCCCATTCTCTGGGCACTGCTTCTGGTACCGATCTCCTGCTCTGTCAATCCCACAACAGCCACATGAGGGATGACACCATCATTTCTTACGCAATCAAATAAGTTAAAAATTGGATAGTCCTCCATACTTAACTTTCAAAAGATGGAACCATACTCCAGTGATTGTCAAGGAAGTAGTACTTAGATGATTAAATAATGCCACGTGATTAACTCCCATGGAGGAATGGCCCGACTCCCGTCAAGAAGAACAACATCTTCATCGGTTTAAATAATTAATATATAATGAAAAATGATTGAAAAATGACATGGTGGTGCACACTTAAATCCCACATGGAGTAGTCAGAATGATCTCTTCCTGGAATAATGATGTTTTTAAAAAATTAAATTGATAATTAATTAGTGGGCCTTTTATAGTAACACTGACGAGATGGCACCAAAGTCCTAAACCTATTGCTGATGTAAAGATCTATTTACACAGCTAAAGGATGAAGTGATGAGATGATATTACATCATCAACTCCCACAATCTGACTCCAAAAGGGACTTAGGGTCCATAACATTACCTGTATTGTAAATATGTCAATTAAATGATGAATTATTACCTAATTTCCTAGTTTAACAGTTAAAGAAGCAAGTGTAGTATTAGATTATGTGATGGTCTAGTAAAACGGTCACCCCTAAGGAGGCTCAAAACTCCAGTGATCACTGAATACATAATGACAAGATTTTCATAATTAAATGAATAAACATTAAACAAGTGGATGGTGTTTTATGCGTGAAGCCTAAATGATTGCTCAATACTGAAGAGACATTGAGTTCGTAATCTTAGATTTGAACAAAAAATGAATGAATAAAGAGATAGTTTCTCATAATTCACCCTTAGAGAGATAACAAAATGATATCAACATTGATTTAAATAAGGAAAGGAAGAAAGAAAGAAAGAATTCACAAGATACAATTTAACACCAACATGGTGGATCAAGACTACACTCTTCCTGGAGTAGAAAAAGACAGATTTGAAGAATGAAATAATCAGATAATTAGATAGTCTGTCACACTTGAGTCACACAATGTGTCACCAAACTTCAGGGATCACAGATTATATAATGAAAGAATTTATTAATTACATCTTTAAATATGTAAGCCGTTGACCTTTTTTTGTAACATCAATTCCTGGGCAGACTTGCCAGTTATGAAGCTGTATGCTGTCATCACACAATTTTAAAATGCCATCAGTTAATCGTCAGATAATCATACTGTCTTGTGTGATGAATTCTGTTGGCTTGAACTCATCACAAGCGCCTGAATCTCTGTTGTGTTGTGGCAGGACGTGAGATAATGGGCCCGATTCTGGCATAGCAGTAGTAGCCACAATGTTGATAACAGCTGAAAAGATGGATACAGCAGGGGCATCAGCAGCTTAGCTGAGAGAGAGATGTTCCTCCGTGTTCTGTGTCGTCATCCTTTTGCCAGGTCTCGGTGATGGTGCCGACCTCCTAGTGCCACTCCTTCTTCTCATGGCAGATCACAACCGGTGTGAAGATGTGGAGGAAGAGCAGGTAGTCAACACCCAGACCACCGTGCCGGCCTTGATGAAGTCCTTCTACTTCTCGGAGGGCACCGTGCAACATTCTGGACTCAATCACCCAGCATCCCTCGTACTCTGGGAGATGCATAGATCATTCAGAAAACGCTCTGCCCATGTCTACAACTTTCCTAACCTTGTCCCTGACAGGTATTTGCACCCTAACTGTAATCGGTGATGGCACTGTCTGTCGTTTGCATAATTTAAAGAATTACATAAGTTAGTAATAGCTAACTGTCACAATAAATAGGGGATGTAGCATTTTACTGGCAGGGAAGCATGGCCAGACTCCATTCATGAAAGATGTCATCATCACCAATTGAGTCAATGAATCATAAAATGTGTAGATATTGCACATTATCTCCACAAGAGGGAGCTTTACAGGTCTCTTCATGGAATGGAGGATTGTTGTTTACATAACTATACAAATATTTACATTATCCTGGGGATTAACACAGATTGTCAGTTTAAAGTAATTAATTACGTAATTAGGTGATCTGTGGCACCAGATTCCAGGTGTCATGGACGATAAAATCATTATTTTATATAACTAAATAATCAAATAATGAGTTCATGTAACATCATCCACTTCCCTAAGGTGGCTCCAAACCAGGCTCATGAACGATGCTGTCGTGATTAATTTAAATATTTTAACTATATAATTGATATTAAGATGGTCTATGATACTTGCCTCCCACATCGCGTCACCACAATCCACTGATCATGGATTATCTAATGTCCAATTTTAATGAACAAATAACAACATAATCAGAGGATGAAATGGTCTGCCATTCTCCACACAATTTTCTCTCAGTTGCCTCCCACATGATTGTGGGAAACTCCCAAGTTCATCCCTTATGTAATCGCAGAGCAGAGTAGTAACATGTTTAAATGCTGAACTGTCATTGTGTATGCAGGGTTTTTCGAAGATATCACATATTTAATGTTGGACGGCTGCCTCAAAAGAGATGGACTGAAATCTAATAATCGCTATCTACTCTAACAAACGGATTATCACCTTCCTGAAGGAAGTCAACAATGTCAAACTCACCTTTTTGATGAATAATCATGAGTCTTATTATCTTTTGTTCCATAGTTTTACTTCTGAGGAGAGAGAGTATTCATAAACAGAAGACTCTGAACTGTTTCTCCACAGACTATGTCCTCTGATGATTAGGTAATCTTGCATTTGGTAACCTGTAAATGCTGTAGGCACACTTCCAGAAGTGTGGCTATGACTTGGTTAGACGAATCAAATGCTATCATGAAAAGTTTTAGGAGATAGTTATCTTGGCAGACTGTAGTGTCCCATGATAACACTTTCTCGAAGCTGCTCTCTGGTCCTTGGCCCATGATACCAGGATACAGAATGCAAGGAGGGTTGCCAGGCAACATTTATGAACCAACATTCTGTCACATTCTAGTGCCCCTCCCACAGGCTTAAAGGAGTATACCCACCGATGAAGTAACCCTACAGCCTCACTGAGTTTCTCACAAAAACAAAGCAGGGCTCTTTCTTTTGAGTTCTACATATTTACCCGTCTCTCAAGCTACAACATGCCTATAGATACATAAGCATGAAAACGAAAGCATCATTGTGCCATTCAAGTACAATGATGAGTATTTTATCTTGTTTTCTATGCTTCAATTTGCTAATTTCTAGAATGGAAACAATACAGTTAATCGCCTCTACCATAATCCTTTTCTCTTTATTGAAAATAAAATAAACTCCTCTTCATCCTCTTACCATTAGAGGAGCTTGATCCCATGGTTTCTCAGAGTTGTTTAGATTTGCATTAGGCTTATGATTAAGGATTTTGAGCAGTGTCTTATGTTTCTTTCAGTCATTTTGTATTCCTCAATTGACTCTTCTCTATTAAGTCCTGTACCCCGCTTTCTAAGATGCATATTTAGAGTTATTTATTGTTGGTGGTGTGTCATGTTATCAGCCCGACAGAGTTCATGAGATGAGATTCCCTGATCAGGAGATTATACAGTTATTCTGTTTTTTAAAATCGGTGGTCACTGTGTCCTTCATGGGTCAGTTATGTTGCAACCTCACAGAAACTGATGATGCGAAATAGTACAGTTTTTTAAAATCGTGTAATCATCTGATTGTTAAAAACGTACTACTACGTAATCAGTAATCACTGTATGAGGCAGTGTCTCCCATTCTCTGGGCACTGCTTCTGGTACCGATCTGCTGCTGTGTCAATCCCACAGCAGCCACATGACGGATGACACCATCATTACTTATGCAATCAAGTAAGTTAATAATGGGATGGTCCTCCATACTTAACTTTCATAAGATGGAACCCAACTCCAGTGATTGTCAAGGAAGGAGTACTTAGATGATTAAATACTGCCACGTGATTAACTCCCATGGTGGAATGGCCCTACTCCAGTCAAGAAGAACAACATCTTCATCGATTCAAATAAGGAATATATAATGAAAAATGATTGAGTAATGTCATGTTGGTGCATACTTAAATCCCACATGGAGTAGTCAGACTGGTCTCTTCCTGGAATAATGATTTTTTTATAAAATTAAATTGATAATTAATTAGCTGTCGTTTTATACTAACACTGACGAGATGGCACCAAAGTCCTAAAACTATCGCTGCTGTAATGACCTATTTACAGAGCTAAATGATGAAGTAATGAGATGATATTACATAGTCTACTCACAAAATCTGACTCCAAAAGGGACTTAGGGTCCATAACATTACCTGTATTTCAAATATGTTAATTTAGTGATGAATTATTATTTAATTTCCTAGTTTAACCGGTAAATAAGTAAGTGTACTATTAGATGATGCGATGTTCTGGCACGATGGAGTCCCCTAAGGAGGCTAAAAACTTCAGTGGTCACTGAATACCTAATGACAGATTTTCATAATTCAATGAATAAATGTTAATCTAGTGGATGGTGTTATATGCACGAAACATAAAGATTGATAAATACTGAAGAGTCATTGATTTCTTAATCATAGATTTGAACAATACAATGAATGAATGAAGAGATAATTTCTCATAATTCACCACTAGAGAGATAACAAAATGATATCCACATTGATTTAAATAAATAAATAATGAAATCACAAGAGACATTTTAACACCAACAAGGGGGCTCCAGACTCTACTCTTCCTGGAGTAGAAAAAGACAGATTTAAATAATGAAAGCATAAGATTGTTAGATCGTCTGTCACACTTGAGTCACACAAGGTGGCACCACACTTCAGGGTTCACAGATTATATAATGAAACAATTTAATAATTGCATCTTTACATATCTAACTCGTTGAACTTTTTCGTATCATCGATTCCTGGGCAGATCTGCCAGATATGAAAACGGATGCTGTCATCACAGATTGTTTAATATTCCATCAGTTAATCGTCAGATAATCATAATTTCTTGCCTGGTGAATTCTGTTGGCCTGACATCCTCACCGGTGCCTGAATCTCTGTTGTGTTGCGGCAGGACCCGAGGTAATTGGCCCATTCCTGGCATACCAGTAGTAGCCAAAATGTTGATATCAGCTGAAAAGTTGGCTGCAGATGGGGCATCAACAGCATAGCTGTGAGAGAGATGTTCTTCCGTGTTCTGAGTCGTCATCCCTTTGCCAGGTCTCGGTGATGGTGCCGACCTCCTAGTGCCGCTACATCTTCTAGAGGTAGACCACAACCAATGTGAAAATGTGGAGGAAGAGCAAGTAGTCAACACCCAGTCCACCATGCAGACCTTGGAGAAGTGCTTGTACTTCTCGGAGGGCACCATGCAATCTTCTGGACTCTATTCTCCAGCATTCCTAGTGGTGTGGAAGACACATAGACATTCAGAAAATGCTCTGCCCATGTCTACAAGATTCCTGATTTGTCGCTGACAGATATCTGCAACCTAATAATAATCGGTGTTGGCATTGTCTGTCGTTTAAGTAATTTAAAGAATTAAATAAGTCAGTGATAGCTAACTGTCCCAATAAAGACGTGATGTTGCATTTCATTGGCTGGGAAGTATGGCCAGACTCCAGTCATGAAGAATGTCATCATCATCCATTGAAACCATGAATCATAAACTGTGATTATATTGCACATTAACGCCACAAGAGGGAGCTTGATGGGTCTCTTCATGGAATGGTGGATTGTTGTTTACATTACTATACAAATATTTACATTATCTGGGGGATTCACACAGATTGTCAATTTAAATACATTAATTATGTAATTAGATGATCTGTGGCACCAGATTCCAGGTGTCATGGACGATATAATCATTCTTTTGTATAATTAAATAATCAAATAATGAGTTCATGTAACATCATCCACTTCCCTGAGGTGGCTCCAAACCAAGCTCATGAATGATGCTGTCATGATTAATGTAAATATTTTAATTATATAATTGATATTAAGATGGTCTATGATACTTGCCTCCCACATCGCGTCACCACAATCCACTGATCATGGATTATCTAATGTCCTATTTTAATAATCAAATAACAACATAATCAGAGGATGAAATGGTCTGCCATTCTCCACACAATTTTCTCTCAGTTGCCTCCCACATGATTGTGGGAAACTCCCAGGTTCATCCCTTATTTCATCGCAGAGCAAAGGAGTAACATGTTTAAATGCTGAACTGTCATTGTGTATGCAGGGTTTTTAGAAGATATCACATATTTAATGTTGGACGGCTGCCTCAAAAGAGATGGACTGAAATCTAAGAATCGCTAAGTCTACTCTAACAAACGGATTATCACCTTCCTGAAGGAAGTCAAGAATGTCAAACTCAACTTTTCGATGAATAATCGTAGTCCTATTATATTTTGCTCCATAGTTTTACTTCTGAGGAGAGAGAGTATTCATAAACAGAAGACTCTGAACTGTTTCTCCACAGACTATGTTCTCTGATGATTAGGTAATCTTGAATTTGGTAAACAGGAAAAGCTGTAGGCACACTTCCAGAGGTGTGGCTCTGACTTGGTTAGGCGAATCAAATGCTGTCATGAAAAAGGTTTAGGAGATAGTTATCTTGGCAGACTGTAATGTCCCATGATAACACTTTCTCGAAGCTGCTCTCTCCTCCTTGGCCCATGCTACAAGGATACAGAATGCAAGCAGGGTTGCCAGGCAGCATTTATGAACCAACATTCTGTCACATTCTAGTGCTCCTCCCACAGGCTAAAAGGAGTATACCCACCGGTGAACTAACCCTACAGCCTCATTGAGTTTCTCAGAAATACCAAGCAGGGCTCTTTCTTTTGAATTCTACATATTTACCCGACTCTCAAGCTACAACATGCCTATAGTGACATAAGCATGAAAACGAAATTGTGCCATTCAAGTACAATGATGAGAATTTTACTCTTGTTTTCAATTCTTCAATTTGCTAATTTCTAGAATGGAAACAATACAGTTAATCGCCTCTACCATAATCCTTTTCTCTTTATTGAAAATAAAATAAACTCCTCTTCATCCTCTTACCATTAGAGGAGCTTGATCCCATGGTTTCTCAGAGTTGTTTAGATTTGCATTAGGCTGATGATTAAGGATTTTGCGCAGTGTCTAATGTTTCTTTCAGTCATTTTGGATTCCTTAATTGACTGTTCTCTATTAAGTTCTGTAACCTGCTTTCTAAGATTGTTATTTAGAGTTATTTCTTGTTGGTGGTATGTCATGTTATCAGCCCGACAGAGTTCATTAGATGAGATTCCTTGATCAGGAGATTATACAGTTATTCCATTTTGAAAATCGGGGGGTCACTGTGTCCTTCATGGGTCAATTCTGTTGCAACCTCTCAGGAGCTGATGATGTGAAACAGTACAGTTTTTTAAAATCGTGTAATCATTCGATCTTTAAAAATGTACTACTACATAATCAGTAAGCACTGTATGAGGCCGTGTCCCCCATTCCCTGGGCACTGCTTCTGGTAGTGATATCCTGCTTTGTCAATCCCACAGCAGACACATGACGGATGACACCATCATTACTTACGCAATCAAGTAAGTTAATAATTGGATAGTCCTCCATATTAACTATCATAAGATGGAACCAAACCCCAGCGATTGTCAAAGACGGAGTACGTAGATGATTAAATACTGCCAAGTGAGTAACTCCCATGGAGGAATGGTACTACTCCAGTCAAGAAGAACATCTTCATCGATTCAAATAATTAATATATAATGAAAAAATAATTAAATAATGTCATGGTGGTGCATACTTAAATACCACATGGAGTAGTCAGACTGATCTCTTCCTGGAATAATGATTTATTTATAAAATTAGATTGATAACTAATTAGCTGGCGTTTTACATTAACACTGACGAGATGGCACCAAAGTCCTAAAATTATCGCTGATGTAATGACCTACTTACAGAGCTAAATGATGAAGTAATGAATTGATGTTACATCGTCTACTCACAAAATCTGACTCCAAAAGTGACTTAGGGCCCATAACATTACCTGTATTTCAAATACGTTAATTAAATGATGAATTATTATTTAATTTCCTAGTTTAACAAGTAAATAAGTAAGTGTACTATTAGATGATGCTATGTTCTGGCACGATGGACTCCCCTAAGGAGGCTAAAATCTTCACTGGTCACAGAATATATAATGACAGATTTTCATAATTCAATGAATAAACATTAAAATAGTGGATGGGTTTTTATGCACGAAACATAAAGATTGATCAATACTGAAGAGTCATTTAGTTCATAATCATAGATTTGAACAATAAAATGAATGAATGAAGAGATAATTTCTCATAATTCACCCCTAGAGAGATAACAAAATGATATCCACATTGATTTAAATAAATAAATAATGAAATCTCAAGAGATATGTTAACACCAACAAGGGCGCTCATGACTCCACTCTTCCGGGAGTAGAAAAGACAGATTTAAATAATGAAAGCATCAGATTGTTAGATCTTCTGTCACACTTGAGTCACACAAGGTGGCACCGCACTTCAGGGTTCACAGATTATATAATGAAACAATTTAATAATTAGTTCTTTACATATCTAAGTCGTTGAAATTTTTCATATCATCAATTCCTGGGCAGACATGCCAGATATGAAAACGGATGCTGTCATAATTAGATTTTTTATATTCCATCAGTTAATCGTCAGATAATCATACCTTCTTGCCTGGTGAATTCTGTAGGTCTGACATCCTCACCGGTGCCTGAATCTCTCTTGAGTTGCTGCAGGACCTGAGGTAATTGGCCCATTCCTGGCATACCAGTAGTAGCCAAAATGTTGATATCAGCTGAAAAGGTGGCTGCAGCAGGGGCTTCAACAGCATAGCTGTGAGAGAGATGTTCTTCTGTGTTCTGAGTCATCATCCTTTTGCCAGGTCTCGGTGATGGTGCCAATCTCCTAGTGTCACTACATCTTCTAGACGTAGACCACAACAGATGTGAAGATGTGGAGGAAGAGCAAGTAGTCAACACCCAGACCACCATGCAGACCTTGGTAAAGTTCTTGTTCTTCTCGGGGGCACCGTGCAATCTTCTGGACTCTATTCTCCAGCATTCCTAGTGGTCTGCAAGACGCATAGACATTCACAACATGCTCTGCCCATGTCTACAAGTTTCCTAATTTGTCTCTGACAGATATTTGCAAACTAAAAATAATCGGTGTTGGCATTTTCTGTAGTTTAAGTAATTTAAAGAATTAAATAAGTCAGTGATAGCTAACTGTCCCAATAAAGAGGTGATGTAGCATTTAACTGGCAGGGAGGTATGGCCAGACTCCAGTCATGAAGAATGTCATCATCATCCATTGAAACCATGAATCATAAACTGTGATGATATTGCACATTAACGCCACAAGAGGGAGCTTAACGGGTCTCTTCATGGAATGGACAATTTTTGTTTTACATAATTACACACATATTTACATTATCTTGGGGATTAACACAGATTGTCAATTTAAATACATTAATTATGTAATTAGGTGATCTGTGGCACTAGATTCATGGTGTCATGGACGATATAATCATTGTTTTATATAACTAAATAATCAAATAATGAGTTCATGTAACATCATCCACTTCCTGAGGTGGCTCCAAACCAGGCTTATGAATGATGCTGTCGTGATTAATTCAAATATTTTAACTACATAATTGTTATTAAGATGGTCTATAATAATTGCCTTCCACATCGTGTCACCGCAATCCACTGATCATGGATTATCTAATGTCCTATTTTAATAAACATATAACAACATAATCAGAGGATGAAATGATCTGCCATGCTGCACACAATTGAGTCTCAGTTGACTCCCACATGATCGTGGGAAACTCCCAGATCCATCCCTTATTTAATCACAGAGCACAGTAGGAACAGGTTTAAATGCTGAACTGTAATTGTGTATGAAGGGTTTTTAGAAGATATCACATATTTAATGTTGGACGGCTGCCTCAAAAGAGATGGACTGAAATCTAATAATCGCTAAGTCTACTCTAACAAACGGATTATCACCTTCCTGAAGGACGTCAACAATGTTAAACTCACCTTTTAGTTGAATAATCGTGAGTCTTATTATCTTTTGTTCCATAGTTTTACTTCTGAGGAGAGAGAGTATTCATAAACAGAAGATTCTGAACTGTTTCTCCACAGACTATGTCCTCTGATGATTAGGTAATCTTGCGTTAGGTAACCAGTAAATGCTGTAGGCACACTTCCAGAAGTGTGGCTATGACTTGGTTAGACGAATCAAATGCTATCATGAAAAGTTTTAGGAGATAGTATTCTTGGCAGACTGTAGTGTCCCATGATAACACTTTCTCGAAGCTGCTCTCTGGTCCTTGGCCCATGATACCAGGATACAGAATGCAAGGAGGGTTACCAGGCAACATTTATGAACCAACATTCTTTCACATTTTAGTGCCCCTCCCACAGGCTTAAAGGAGTATACCCACCGAAGAAGTAACCCTACAGCCTCACTGATTTTCTCACAAAAACAAAGCAGGGCTCTTTCCTTTGAGTTCTACATATTTACCCGTCTCTCAAGCTACAACATGCCTAAAGAGACATAAGCATGAAAACGAAAGAATCATTGTGCCATTCAAGTACAATGATGAGTATTTTAAACCTGTTTTCTATGCTTCAATTATCTAATTTCCAGAATGGAAACAATACAGTTAATCGCCTCTACCATAATCTTTTTCTCTTTATTGAAAATAAAATAAACTCCTCTTCATACTCTTACCATTAGAGGAGATTGATCCCACGGTTTCTCAGAGTTGTTTAGATTTGCATTAGGCTGATGATTAAGGATTTTGAGCAGTGTCTTATGTTTCTTTCAGTCATTTTGGATTCCTTAATTGACTGTTCTCTATTAAGTTCTGTAACCCGCTTTTTAAGATTGTTATTTAGAGTTATTTATTGTTGGTGGTGTGTCATATTATCAGCCCGACAGAGTTCATTAGATGAGATTCCTTGATCAGGAGATTATACAGTTATTACATTTTGAAAATCGGGGGTCACTGTGTCCTTCATGGTTCAGTTCTGTTGCAACCTCGCAGAAACTGATAATGCGAAACAGTACAGTTTTTTAAAATCGTGTAATCATTTGATTGTTAAAAATGTACTACTACGTAATCAGTAAGCACTGTATGAGGCCGTGTCCCCCATTCTCTGGGCAGTGCTTCTGGTACCGATATCCTGCTGTGTTAATCCCACAGCAGACACATGACGGATGTGTTAATAATTGGATAGTCCTCCATATTAACTATCATAAGATGGAACCAAACCCCAGTGATTGTCGAGGAAGTAGTACTTAGATGATTAAATACTGCCACGTGATTAACTCCCATGGAGGAATGGCACTACTCCAGTCAAGAAGAACATCTTCATCGATTCAAATAATTAATATATAATGAAAAATAATTAAATAATATCATGGTGGTGCATACTTAAATCCCACATGGAGTAGTCACACTGGTCTCTTCCTGGAATAATGATTTTTTTATAAAATTAAATTGATAAGTAATTGGCTGGCATTTTACATTAACACTGACGAGATGGCACCAAAGTCCTAAAACTATCGCTGATGTAATGACCTACTTACAGAGCTAAATGATGAAGTAATGAGATGATTTTACATCGTCTACTCACAAAATCTGACTCCAAAAGGGACTTAGGGCCCATAACATTACCTGTATTTCAAATACGTTAATTAAATGATGAATTATTATTTAATTTCCTAGTTTAACAGGTAAATAAGTAAGTGTACTATTAGATGATGCTATGTTCTGGCACGATGGACTCCCCTAAGGAGGCTAAAATCTTCACTGGTCACTGAATACATAATGACAGATTTTCATAATTCAATGAATAAACATTAAAATAGTGGATGGTTTTTTATGCGCGAAACCTAAAGATTGATCAATACTGAAGAGTCATTGAGTTCTTAATCATAGATTTGAACAATAAAATGAATGAATGAAGAGATAATTTCTCATAATTCACCCCTAGAGAGATAACAAAATGATATCCACATTGATTTAAATAAATAAATAATGAAATCTCAAGAGACATTTTAACACCAACAAGGGCGCTCATGACTCCACACTTCCGGGAGTAGAAAAGACAGATTTAAATAATGAAAGCATCAGATTGTTAGATCTTCTGTCACACTTGAGTCACACAAGGTGGCACCGCACTTCAGGGTTCACAGATTATATAATGAAACAATTTAATAATTACTTCTTTACATATCTAAGTCGTTGAACTTTTTCATATCATCAATTCCTGGGCAGACATGCCAGATATGAAAACGGATGCTGTCATCACGGATTTATAATATTCCATCAGTTATTTGTCAGACAATCATACTTTCTTGCCTGGTGAATTCTGTTGGCCTGACATCCTCACCGGTGCCTGAATCTCTGTTGTGTTGCGGCAGGACCTGAGGTAATTGGCCCATTCCTGGCATACCAGTAGTAGCCAAAATGTTGATATCAGCTGAAAAGGTGGCTGCAGCAGGGGCATCAACAGCATAGCTGAGGGAGAGCTGTTCTTCCGTGTTCTGAGTCGTCATCCTTTTGCCAGGTCTCGGTGATGGTGCCGACCTCCTAGTGCCGCTACATCTTCTAGACGTAGACCACAACCGACGTGAAGATGTGGAGGAAGAGCAAGTAGTCAACACCGAGACCACCATGCAGACCTTGGTAAAGTTCTTTTACTTCTCGGAGGGCATCATGCAATCTTCTGGACTCTATTCTCCAGCATTCCTAGTGGTCTGCAAGACGCATAGACATTCATAACATGCTCTGCCCATGTCTACCAGTTTCCTAATTTGTCGCTGACAGATATTTGCAACCTAAAAATAATCGGTGATGGCGTTGTCTGTCGTTTAAGTAATTTAAAGAACTAAATAAGTCAGTGATAGCTAACTGTCCCAATAAAGACATGATGTAGCATTTAACTTGCAGGGAGGTATGTCCAGACTCCAGTATGAAGAATGTCATCATCATCCTTTGAAACCATGAATCATAAACTGTGATGGTATTGCACATTAACGCCACAAGAGGGAGCTTAACGGGTCGCTTCATGGAATGGACAATTTTTGGTTTACATAATTACACTCATATTTACATTATCTTGGGGATTAACACAGATTGTCAATTTAAATACATCAATTATGTAATTAGGTGATCTGTGGCACCAGATTCCAAGTGTCATGGACGATATAATCATTGTTTTATATAACTAAATAATCAAATAATGAGTTCATGTAACATCATCCACTTCCCCAAGGTGGCTCCAAGCCAGGCTCATGAACAATGCTGTCGTGATTAATTTAAATATTTTAACTACATAATTGATATTAAGATGGTGTATAATAATTGCCCCCCACATCGCGTCACCACAATCCTCTGATCATGGATTATCTAATGTCCTATTTTAATAATCAAATAACAACTTAATGAGAGGATGAAATGGTCTGCTATGCTCCACACAATTGAGTCTCAGTTGACTCCCACATGATTGTGGGAAACTCCCAGGTTCATCCCTTATGTAATCGCAGAGCAGAGTAGTACCATGTTTAAATGCTGAACTCTCATTGTGTATGCAGGGTTTTTAGAAGATATCACATATTTAATGTTGGATGGCTGCCTCAAAAGAGATGGACTGAAATCTAATAATAGCTAAGTCTACTCTAACAAACGGATTATCACCTTCCTGAAGGAAGTCATCAATAGCAAACTCACCTTTTGCTGAATAATTGTGAGTCTTATTTGTCTTTTGTTCCATAGTGTGACTTCTTAGGAGAGAGAGTACTCATAAAGGGAAGACGTTGAACTGTTTCTCCAAAGACGACGTTCTCTGATGATTAGGTAATCTTGAATTTGGTAACCAGTAGAAGGTGTAGGCACACCTCCAGAGGTGTGGTAATGACTTGTTTAGGCAAATCAAATGTTGTCATTAAAAGTTTTAGGATATAGTTACCTTGGGAGACTCTAATGTCCCATGAGAACACTTTCTCGAAACTGCTCTCTTGTCCTTGGCCCATGATACCAGGATACAGAATGCAACAGGGTTGCCATGCAACATTTATGAACCAACATTCTGTCACATTCTAGTGCCCCTCCCACATGCTTAAAGGAGTAAACCCACCGATGAGCTAACCTACAACCTCTCTGAGTTTCTCACAAAAACAAAGCAGAGTTCTCTCTTTTGAGTTCTACATATTTACCAGTCTCTCAAGCTACAACTTGCCTATAGTGACATAAGCATGAAAACGAAAGCATCATTGTGCCATTCAAGTACAATGATGAGTATTTTAAACCTGTTTTCTATGCTAAAGTTTTCTAATTTCTAGAATGGAAACAATACAATTAATCGCCTGTACAATAATCCCTTTCCCTTCATTGAAAATAAAATTAACTCCTCTTATCCTCTTTCCTTTAGAGGAGCTTGATCCCATGGTTTCCCAGAGTTGTTTAGATTTGCATTAGGCTGATGATTAAGGATTTTGAGCAGTGTCTTCTGTTTCTATCAGTCATTTTGGATTCCTCAATTGACTGTTCTCTATTAAGTCCTGTTCCCTGCTTTCTAATATGGTTATTTAGAGTGATTTATTGTTGGTGGTGTGTCATGTTAACAGCCAGACAGAGTTCATTAGATGAGATTTCCTAATCAGGAGATTATTCAGTTATTCCATTTTTAAAATCGGAGTCCACTGTGTTCTTCATGGGTCAGTTCTTTGCAACCTCACAGAAACCAATGATGCGAAACACTAAATTTTTTTAAAAATCGTGTAATCATTCGATTGTTATAAATCTACTATTACATAATCAGTAATCACTGTATAAGGCAGTGACCCACATCCCCTGGGAACTGCTTCTGGTACAGATCTCCTGCCAAATGACCGATGACAGCATCATTACTTATGCAATCAAATGAGTTAATAATTGGATAGTCCTCCATAATTAACTTTCATAAGATGGAACCCAACTCCAGTGATTGCCAAGGAAGTAGTACTTAGATAATTAAGTAATACCACCTGATTAACTCCCATGGAGGAATGGCCTGACTCTAATCAAGAAGAACAACATTTTCATCGATTTAAATAATGAATATATAATGAAAAATGATTGAATGATGTCATGGTGGTGCATAATTAAATCTCACATGAAGTTGTCAGACTGATCTCTTCCTGGAATAATGAGGAATTTAAAAATTTAAATTGATACTTAATTAGTGGTCCTTTTATATTAACACTGATGAGATGGCACCTAAGTCCTAAACCTATCGCTGATGTAAAGTTCTATTTACATAGATAAATGTTGAAGTAATGAGATGATATTACAGCATCTACTACCAAAATCTGATTCCAAAAGGGACTTATGGTGCATAACATTACCTCTATTTTAAATACGTAATTTAAATAATGAATTATTAATTAATTTCCTAGTTTAACAGTTAAAGAACTAAGTGTAGAATTAGATGGCATGACTGGCACAACAGTCTCCCCTATAGAGGCTCAAAACTCCAGTGATCACTGAATACATAATGACAGATTTTCATAATTAAATGAATGAACATTAAACAAGTGGATGGTGTTTTATACGTGAAGCCTAAATGACTGCTCAATACTGAAGAGACATTAAGTTCTTATTCATAGATTTGAACATAAAAACTGAATGAATAAAGAGATAGTTTCTCATAATTCACCCCTAGAGAGATAACAAAATGATATAAACATAGATTTATATAAAGGAAGGAAGTAAGAAGGAAAGAAAGAAAGGAAGGAAGGAAGAAAGAAAAAGAATTCACAAGACACAATTTAACACAAACAAGGTGCTTCCAGACTCCACTCTTCCTGAAGTAGAAAAAGACAGATTTGAATAATGAAATAATCAGATAGTTAGATCATCTGTCACACTTGAGTGTGACACAAGGTGGTGCCAAACTTCAGGGATCACAGATAATATAATGAAAGAATTTAACAATTACATCTTTAAATAAGTAAGCCGTTGACCTTTTTTTTGTATCATCAATTCGTCGGCAGACTTACCAGGTATGAAACTGTATACTGTCATCACGAATTTTTAAAATGCCATCAGTTAATCATCAGATAATCACACTGTCTTGCCTGATGAATTCTGTTGGCCTGACATCATGACAAACGCCTGAATCTCTGTTGCTGTGCGGCAGGACGTGAGACAATGGGCCCAATCCTGGCGTATCAGTAGTAGTAACCACAATGTTGGTAACAGCTGAAAAGATGGCTGCAGCAGGGGCATCACCAGCATAGCTGAGAGAGAGAGAAGTTCTTCTGTGTTCTGAGTCGTCATCATTTTGCCAGGTCTCGGTGATGGTGCCGACCCCCTAGTGCCACTCCTTCTTCTCATGGTATATCACAACCGATGTGAAGATGTGGAGGAAGAAAAGGTAGTCAATACCCAGACCACCATGCCGGCCTTGGTGAAGTCATTGTACTTCCCGGTTGGGACCATGCAACCTTCTGGACTCAATCACCCAGCATCCCTTGTACACTGGGAGATGCATAGATCATTCAGAAAATGCTCTCCCCATGTCTACATCTTTCCTAACCTTGTCGCTGACAGATATTTGCACCCTAACCATAAACGGTGATATAATTGTCGGTGGTTTACATAATTTAAAGAATTTAATCAGTCAGTAATACCTAACTGTCACAATAAATAGGTGATGTAGCATTTTACTGGCAGGGAAGCATAGTCAGAATCCAGGCATGAAGGATGTCATCATCATCAATTGAAAAAATGAATCAATAAATGTGATGATATAGCACATTAACTCCACAAGAGGGAGCTTTACAGGTCTCTTCATGGAATGGAGCATTGTTGTTTACATTACTATACAAATATTTACATTATCTTGGGGATTAACACAGATTGTCAATTTAAATACATTAATTATGTAATTAGATGATGTGTGGCACCAGATTCCAGGTGTCATGGACTATATAATCATTGTTTTATATAATTAAATAATCAAATAATGTGTTCATGTAACATCATCCACTTCCCTAAGGTGGCTCCAAACCTGGCTCATGAACGATGCTGTCTTGATTAATTTAAATATTTTAACTACATAATTGACATTAAGATGGTCTATAATAATTGCCTCCCACATCACGTCACCACAATCCACTGATCATGGATTATCTAAAGTCCTATTTTAATAATCAAATAACAATATAATCAGAGGATGAAATGGTCTGCCATACTCCACACAATTGAGTCACAGTTGACTCCCACATGATTGTGGGAAACTCCCAGGTTCATCCGTTATTTAATCGCAGAGTTGGGTAGTAACATGTATAAATGCTGAACTGTCATTGTGTATGCAGGGTTTTTAGAAGATATCACATATTTAATGTTGGACGGCTGCCTCAAAATAGATGGACTGAAATCCAACAATCCCTAAGTCTACTCTAACAAATGGATTATCACCTTCCTGAAGGAAGTCAACAATGGCAAACTCACCTTTTTATCAATAATTGTGAGTCTTATTATCTTTTGTTCCATAGTTTCACTTCTTAGGAGACAGAGTATTCATAAACAGAAGACTTTGTACTGTTTCTCCACAGACGACGTTCTCTGATGATTAGGTAATCTTGAATTTGGTAACCAGTAAAAGCTGTAGGCACACTAAACAAGGCTATGACTTGTTTAGGCGAATCAAATGCAGTCCTGAAAAGTTTTAGGAGATAGTTACCTTGGGAGACTGTAATGTACCAATATAACACTTTCTCGAAGCTGCTCTCTGGTCCTTGGCACATGTTACCAGGATACAGAATGTAAGCAGCTTTGCCAGGTAACATTTATGAACCAACATTCTGTCATATTCTAGTGCCCCTACTGCATGCTAAAAGGAGTATACCCACCAATGAACTAACCTACATCCTCACCAAGTTTCTCAGAGAAACACAGCAGGGCTCTTTCTTTCGAGTTCTACATATTTACCAGTCTCTCAAGCTACAACTTGCCTATAGTGTCATAAGCACGAAACGAAAGCATCATTGTGCCATTCAAGTACAATGATGAGTATTTTAAACCTGTTTTCTATGCTTCAATTTTCTAATTTCTAGAATGGAAACAATAGAATTAATCGCCTCTACCATAATCCTTTTCTCTTTATTGAAAATTAATTAAACTCCTCTTCATTCTCTTACCTTTATAGGAGCTTGATCCCATGGTTTCTCAGAGTGGTTTAGATTTGAATTAGGCTGATGATTATGGATTTTGAGCAGTGTCTTATGTTTCAGTCATTTTGGATTCCTCATTTGACTGTTCTGGATTAAGTCCTGTTCCCCGCTTTCTAATATGGTTATTTATAGTGATTTATTGTTGGTGGTGTGTCATGTTATCAGCCAGACAGAGTTCATTAGATGAGATTCCCTGATCAGGAGAGTATTCAGTTATTCCATTTTTAAAGTCGGTGGTCACTGTGTCCGTCATGGGTCAGTTCTGTTGCAACCTCTCAGAAATCGATGATGCGAAACAGTACACATTTTTAAAATCGTGTAATCATTCGATTGTTAAAAATCTACTATTATGTAATCAGTAATCACCGTATAAGGCAGTGTCCCCCATTCTCTGGGCACTGTTTCTGGTACCGATCTCCTGCTGCGTCAAACACACAGAAGCCAAATGACGGATGACACCATCATTACTTATGCAATCAAATGAGTTAATAATTGGATAGTCCTCCATACTTAATTTCATAATATGGAACCCAACTCCAGTGATTGCCAAGGAAGTAGTACTTAGATAATTAAATAATGCCATGTGATTAACGCCCATGGACGAATGGCACGACTCCAGTCAAGAAGAACAACATCTTCATCGATTTAAATAATGAAAACATAATGAAAAACGATTGGATAATGTCATGGTGGTGCATACTTAAATCTCATATGGAGTAGTCAGACTGATCTCTTCCTGGAATAATGATGTTTTTAAAAAATTAAAGGGTGAAGTCTGACCTGAGGTGAATCCAAAGGAAAGCCCCCCTTGACACCCTGAAGATAGGGCTTAGAACAGTGCTACCAAACTCTGCCAGGACTCAAACATCCTCTCTCCGACTGTAGCTCAATATTAAGGCTGAAGCTTTGCAAAACCTGCTTTGTCCATCTCTTAAGGAATAGTTGCCGATGGTCTACAGGATGGTGGCTAAGGGAATTCTTGTAAACCACACCACCTGCTAAAAGCAATCCCACCAACTCCTGAATCATTCCTCTCCATGTCATCCCTGGGAAGAAGGAAGAACCCATACTTAAACCAAGATATGCATAACCAGGGAGGCTGTGTTGCTGGGTGGGAACCGTAATGGCTTCTGTATCTATACTAAGTGTTTAGAATGTTTGGTAGTCCTGGTCCAAACCTGCCCTCAAGTTCTGTGTCTTTTCTGTTCATTTAGTCTTGTAACTCAGGATTTGGTAGCCCATCAGAGCTTCAAGCGTAGACACCAGTCATAGGGGGAGGTTTCTTCCCAGTCTTATATGAGGTACCTTTGGTACAGAGTGTGAAACCAGAAGGTGGAGAAGCTTGGGTTGACGTCTCTCTTGCTCCCATTATCTCATTCCTCTCCCTTTCTCCCTCCTCATGCTGTCTTTCTTTCTCTGTCTATCTGTCTGTCTCTCTGTCTTTATCTCTCTCTCTCTTTTTTTCTCTCTCTTGGGTTGCAGATTATATCAGAAGGGCTGACCTGTTTGTCATTTATCTTGGGTGGGGTGTAGTGAACTTAGTAACAACCGTGCTCCACAAAAAAACAAACACACAAACAAAAAACATTTTCATTATTTAAATTAAGTTATGATGGCTAAAATCTTCACCAAATCGTTTGCATGATTTTGATTTTGTGTTTCATGAGCTCTCCCCTATCACTTCATATCAAGATGATAGAGAAATGATAGAGATACGTTTAGAGATATGAATGAGAAAAATTATGGAACGTTCATTGCCAGGACCTGTGTCAGGATTTTGACAAAATTCTGTAGTTCCTGCTACAAGAATAACTAAAAAGGCTAACATTCTTGAGAACAAGTGTGAACAAACAAAAATCCATGCACTGGCACTACATAATTAAAATTAAATCAAGTCTTCACCCAAACATATTTTAACTTGTGAATACACAATATTGTGAGCACTCTTTCCTGTAACCCAGCTACTTAGGTGTTTAAAGTCTTAACCATTTCCTCCAATATGAATTGCTTTATATAATACAAATCGAATGTGTAGGATAGAAATTAGAGAAAGGAATCTTCCCAACAAGGCCTTTTATATTGTTAAAGTCATGAGTGAAAGAGCCTCCATTGAAGGGCCTCTGCTAAAGAGGCATCACCTGGAGAGTGCCAGGTCTGAGCAAGATCTGCCTGTCAGAGCAGAAGCATCCAGACATCAGCCCAGTATTTGTCGTCCCTGGCCCTGGCCCCTGGCCCATGGTCCTAGCTCAAGCCCTGGCCCTGGCCCTGGCCCAGGGACCTGGCCTTGGCCCAATGCAAATACAAACAAAGCCATGAAACCATGGCATCAAGCTACATTAGGGGTGAATTATGAGAAATTATCTCTCTACTCATGGTGCCATCTCGTCAGTGTTACTATAAAAGGCCCACTAATTAATTATCAATTTAATTTTTTAAAAAAATCATTATTTCAGGTAGAGATTTTAAAAAATTGTACTGTTCGCATCATCAGTTTCTGAGAGGTTGCAACCGAACTGACCCATGAAGGACACAGTGACCACCGATTTTAAAAATGGAATAACTGAATAATCTCCTGATCAGGGAATCTCATCTAATGAACACTGTCGGGCTGATAACATGACACACCACCAACAATAAATCACTGTAAATTACCATATTAGAAAGCAGGATACAGGACTTATAGAGAACAGTCAATTGAGGAATCCAAAATGACTGAAAGAAACATAAGACACTGCTCAAAATCCTTAATCATCAGCCTAATGCAAATCTAAACCACTCTGAGAAACCATGGGATCAAGCTCCTATAAAGGTAAGAGAATGAAGAGGAGTTTATTTTATTTTCAGTAAAGAGAAAAGGATTATGGTAGAGCCGATTAATTCTATTGTTTCCATTCTAGAAATTAGAAAATTGAAGCATAGAAAACAGGTTTGAAATGCTCATCATTGTACTTGAATGTCACAATGATGCTTTCGTTTTCGTGCTTATGTCACTACAGGCATGTTGTAGCTTGAGAGACTGGTAAATATGTAGAACTCAAAAGAAAGAGCCCTGCTTTTTTTTTTTTTTTTTGTGAGAAACTCGGTGAGGATGTAAGGTTAGTTCATTGGTGGGTATATTCATTTTAGCATGCGGGAGAGGCACTAGAATGTGAGAGAATGTTGGTTCATAAATGTTGCCTGGCAACCCTGCTTGCATTCTGTATCCTGGTAACATGGGCCAAGGACCAGAGAGCAGCTTCGAAAAAGTGTTATCATGGGACATTACAGTCTCCCAAGATAACTATCTCTTAAAACTTTAATGACAGCATTCGATTCGCCTAAACAAGTCATAGCCACACCTCTGGAAGTGTGCCTACAGATTTTACTGGTTACCAAATTCAAGATTACCTAATCATCAGAGACTATAGTCTGTGGAGAAACAGTTCAAATGCTTCCCTTTATGAATACTCTCTCTCCTAAGAAGTGAAACTATGGAACGAAAGATAATAATACTCACAATTATTCATCAAAAGTTGAGTTTGCCATTGTTGACTTCCTTCAGGAAGGTGATAATCCATTTGCTAGAGTAGACTTAGGGATTGTTGGATTGCAGACCATCTCTTTTGAGGCAGCCATCCAATAATAAATATGTGATAAATTCTAAAAACCCTGCATACACAATGACAGTTCAGCATTTAAACATGTTACTACCCAACTCTGCGATTAAATAAGGGATGAACCTGGGAGTTTCCCACAATCATGTGGGAGTCAACTGAGAGGCAATTGTGTGGAGTATGGCAGACCATTTCATCCTCTGATTATATTCTTATTTGATTATTAAAATAGGACATTAGATAATCCATGATCAGTGGATTGTGGTGACACGATGTGGGAGGCAATTATTATAGACCATCTTAATATCAATTATGTAGTTAAAATATTTAAATTAATCACGACAGCATCATTCATGAGCCTGGTTTGGAGCCACCTCAGGGAAGTTGATTATGTTACATGAACACATTATTTGATTATTTAATTATATAAAACAATGATTATATCGTACATGATACCTGGAATCAGTTGCCACTGATCATCTAATTACATAATTAATGTATTTAAATTGACAATCTGTGTTAATCCCCAAGATAATGTAAATATTTGTATAGTAATGTAAACAACAATCTACCATTCCATGAAGAGACCTGTAAAGCTCCCTCTTGTGGAGTTAATGTGTAATATCATCACATTTATTGATTCATTTTTTCAATTGATGATGATGACATCCTTCATGCCTGGATTCTGACCATGCTTCCCTGCCAGTAAAATGCTACATCACCTATTTATTGTGACAGTTAGGTATTACTGACTTATTAAATTCTTTAAATTATGTAAACGACTGACAATGACATCACCGTTTATGGTTAGGGTACAAATATCTGTCAGGGACAAGTTTAGGAAAGATGTAGACATGGGCAGAGCATTTTCTGAATGATCTATGCATCTCCCAGAGTACGAGGGATGCTGGATGATTGAGTCCAGAAGGTTGCACGGTGCCAACCGAGAAGTAAAGGACTTCACCAAGGCCGGCACGGTGGTCTGGGTGTTGACTACCTGCTCTTCCTCCACATCTTCACATCGGTTGTGATCTACCTTGAGAAGAAGGAGTGGCACTAGCAGGTCGGCACCATCACCAAGACCTGGCAAAAGGATGACAACTCAGAACACGGAAGAACATCTCTCTCTCAGCTATGCTGGTGATGCCCCTGCTGCAGCCATCTTTTCAGCTGTTATCAACATTGTGGCTACTACTGCTACACCAGGATTGGGCCCATTATCTCACGTCCTGTTTGCAACCAAAACAGAGATTCAGGTGCTTGTGATGATGTCAGGCCAACAGAATTCATCAGGCAAGACAGTATGATTATCTGATGATTAACTGATGGCATTTTAAAAATGCATGATGACAGCATACATTTTCATACCTGGCAAGTCTGCCCAGGTATTGATGATACAAAAAAGTTCAACTTCTTACATATTTAAAGATGTAATTATTAAATTCTTTCACTATGTAATCTGTGATCCCTGAAGTTTGGCGCCACCTTGTGTGATTCAAGTGAAATGGACGATCTAACTATCTGATTATTTCATTATTCAAATCTGTCTTTTTCTACTCCAGGAAGAGTGGAGTCTGCATCCACCATGCTGGTGTGAAACTGTCTCTTGTGATTTCATAATTTATTTATTTATTTCTTGACATCAATGTTGATATCATTTTGTTATCTCTCTAGGGATGAATTATGAGAAATTATCTCTTTATTCATTCATTTTATTCCTCAAATCTGTGAGAAAGAATGCAATGACGCCATTGCTTCAGACTTGGAGGGAGAAGGCCCTGCCCTGTGCCATCACACACAGAGTGACCGCCCAGCCCAGCCCTTCAGTGCATGCAGGGAGTAATAGTCCCTGGCAGTGGCCTTGGGAACAGAGGCTTCATACAGAGAAGCCGCCATCTAGGTAGGACACTGAAGGGCGCCGGCGCACCAGTGAGGACACAATCAGTGACCACTGTAGGCGTAGCAAAGGATGCTGGGAATCATAGTCCCCTTCCACCCTGAGATGGGCGGGGCTCCGAGACTGCTGGGAAAATTCCACGGTGTGGGAAGGGGAGGGGATGTTGTCGGCCAGTGACGTCACAGGGAGCAAGGTCCAGCGCGCAGCCTCCTAGGAAACATAGTCCTGGAGAGCAGCAGTGAAGACAGAGGCGCCATTTCTGTCATTCTTTTTGTGAGGGGGCGTGGCTACCTTTCCTTAGACTTACTAGGCCTTCTAAATGAGATGCACATTTAGGGGTTTTAGGTCAGTCATATTATGGATTCCCAACTGTCAGACTGGTGTGTATGAGTTCTGCATTGTTTTGCTTGGTGATTCTGTGGGTATCTTGAACCTGGCCTTGAACCCTGTACTTATCACTCCTCTGTCTCTGCGACTGGATTCCAGGATTCCCACTTAGTGCTTAGCTGTGGGTGTCTGCTTCTGTTTATTTCATCTACTGGATGAAGGCTCTAGAATATCCTATGAGGTAGATATCAATATCATTATATGGAAGGGCATTTAAGGTAGTCTCTCCACTATTTCTTATATTTTTATTTGGGGTGATCCTTGTAGATCTCTGGACATTTTCCTAGTGCCAGATTTCTCTTACCACCTATTATATCTCCATCTAATATGGTATCTCTTTTGTTGCTCTCCTCTATTCTTTCCAAAACTCAGTCTTCTTGATGCCTCTTGTTTTGTCCCATTCTCTTCTCCCCTTCCCTTTCTCCTAACTCTCCCTCCCCTTGCTTGCCATAATTTGTTAAGAGCTATTCGATAGGGACCAGAATCAGAAGGATTGTCTGCTACTGGGCGATATTTGGCGGTATACTTCTAGGCAGAACTGGGATCAGATGGGCCTTAGCGGCTACGCACTATTTGCTGGCACACCTCCAGGCATAACTCCCACAAGCTGAGATCTACAACTAAAATCATCAAAGGAATAGTGTCTTGTATACTACGTTCATGGGGGAATGGAAGTAGGGACATCTAGGAAGTCAACAGAGTTAACATTTAATGGGGCAAACTCAGGAAAATGCTACCCAAATAGTGCAGGGGGAAAACAAGGAATCCCAATAACATTACCGACTAATCCCTGAGTGGTCAGAGGCCCAATAACCACAGTTCCCTGTAGTGTGAAGAGTTGTGTAATTGGGATCTGAATTAGCCCCTCCACAAAGGCCCTGACCATAGACAATTGCATTCTTTCCCAAGCATCTTCCTTGTTTCAAGGGATGAGCTCTATTTTATTCTCAATAGCTCAAAATCTGATGGAAATCACCTAAGGCTACAACCCTGAAGCTCTTATTTGTTCTGCCAAGAACTTTCCTGTGTTTCAGAAGGAACAATATTACTTCTCCATGAGTGGGGATCTACACAAAAATTCTTGCTTGCTCAGTCCAGCCCTCAACACCTCAATGTTTTCCTTTTCAAACTTTTGTCACCTGGGCTCATCTTGCCCATATGACAGAGCCATGATTTTTTCTCCAGAAGAAAATGGATGTTTATGGCACACCATGACTTAATGTTCATTGTGGCCCAGTAAGGAAACCTTGAACAGCTTGTAAAAGCCCTGCTCCATTGAAATCAGTGGTTAGTCTATTGCCATGGTTTGGAGACATATGTCTGGACTATCCTGGAGAGCAAATATATTTTAGAATCATAATCTCTAACATGAGTGGTTAGCATGAAACTCATTTTATTTATTTATTTTTTTATTTAATTTTAGGTGCAGCACTCCCTCAGCTAAATTCTATTTTGAGAGACTAACTATACACCAAGAATTGGTAAATCTTTATATCAACAATTCCACTCTTCGACAAAACAGCTTAATGGTGGAGTGTGGTCCAAAACAAGAATGACATTTATACATGCGTTTGACTATAACCTAGCAATGGGGAGGCAGAGGCAGGCAGATCTCTATGAGATTGGGGATAGCCTGCACCACACAGAAAATTCTAAGTCAGGCTGCAAAGCTACAAGGAGAAATTCTATTTTAAAAAATTATATACACATATACATATATATATATATAACCTTTATGTGCATGCATATATATATATATATATATATATATGAAAAATAATTAAATAATATCATTTAGAGCATGCACAAAATTAACTCCCAATTTGGATAATCCCTTAGCCTAAAGACAAGGAGAGCCTGGGACAAAACTCAAATGACTTGACAGATTTTGATGATCCCTCTTGGAAGACCTGAGTCTCCCAGAGGAATTTATGGGGGGTGGTATAGGGAGGTCACTGGGGGAAATACGAGGATGGCAGGGAGAGACAACTGGGCTCAATATGTAAAGTAAAGTCTTTTTCTTTATATTTTCCCAAAAGAAGAAAATTTATTTTGATGTCAAAAACCAAAACAAGAATAACTCTGAATGGATGTGACCCCTAAACTTTAGATGGTAAGAGCAGGACTTCTGGGAGGCACTGAAGTAAACGAACCTCTCCTTCTTTGGTAAATAGCCATCCCTGTGCACCAAAACCATAATGGGGCTTACTATACAGAAATTTATTCACAATTCTACCTCATCAAAATCCTTTCCTCAGAAGCAGACCACATGGAGAAGTATTCATAGGCCACACAGTTGTCTGGGAAGCTGCTGGACCACAATGGGCCTAACTGAACACTGAATGTGGCAGCACATTCCAGTCCAGCCTCCTCCTGGAGGGCCTGCCAAACAGAATTCCATGACTCCCCATCCCACCCTCCCACATCCCGTCACTCACCATGCTTCAGCTTCTCTATTCATCCATGATCCCCCTCACAATTCCCCACAGCACCACTCATAGAGCAGCAATCAATCCTCTGGCTACTGTTCTGATACAAAACCAAGCCTGCAGCATAGCTCAAGGAAGTCTCCTTCCAGACCTCATACTGGAGGGTTGGCTCAATGTCCCTGATTGGCTAATAAGGCTTCAGTGACAAGAGCAATTCCTCAAGGGTTAGAGTGTTCTTAAAGACACAGCAAGCCCTGCACCTCCTTTGGGCCTGGCTTCTACTCCAGACCTAGGAATTTTAGAGATCTGCTTTTTTTTGAGACAAAATTTCCCTGTGTGGTGCCTGTTCTCCTAGAACTTGCTCATTAAACTGAGCTGGTCAATTTCTTCCTAATTATTATTATTACCCTTGTTGTTGTTGCTTTCTAGTAGATTTTTCTCATTAATTGTTTAATATTAATTAATTATTTGATTATTTGATTAATTCATTTCTTTTGATGTTTGAAACAGAGTTTCCCTGTTTGGTCCTGCTATCCTGGAATTTACTCTGTAGACCCTAGTCTACTCAGAGAAATCTACTTGCCTCTACTTCCTGAGTGCTAGAATCAAAGACGACAGCCAACACTACATAGTCAGACAGAAATTTCAATGTCACTTACCCTGTCTAAAATAGACAACCCACTCTGTTTCAGATGTGCGAAAGATCATCCCCTACTTCCTCGAAAAAATGTACAGATGTTGCAAATACAATTACAAAATGCAGATTGGAATGAATTTTTTATTCAACACAGGGAAGGGCACCTAGAATATTAAAAACTTGAGAGAGATTTTAGGGCATATGGCAAAAAAGAAGATGTTTGTTCTGTGTATTTTGCTGAGGTCAGGGGAAATGGGTGTACATTTTATCTAGTGGTCACAGACAATTTAGAAACCATGAGAGAAGGGAAGGAGCAATATCAGAAAGAACATGATATATCTTTCTCCTGTCAGATGCTTTGGTGATAGCTCCAAAGCATTGGGAGTTTTATTCCTGAAATTCTTGAAAAATGAATAATAATACAAACTGTTGTCTTCAGGGTAATTTGAATACTATGAGAGAATTGGGTTGGGAAGCTTGCTTCTACAAGCACTGTGGTGACCCAGCAGAGCTTCCTCAGGGTACAGTGAGAAAACAGCTGCATTATTCAATGTTCTCTTCTTGAAAAGGACTGTTGTCAGGTTTCTAAATCAGTGGATCCATCATCCAGCCTTGAGATTGCAGAAAGACTTATTTTCTTGTTTGAGATCTGGTTCCTGATTTCTTTACGTTTTTCCCCCTGCTTTTCTGAAGTCCCAGTGACAACCATGAAATAAGTGGTTTCAGTTCATCTGACATCAGTGGGAAACTACAGAACATCTCATTTTCTGTGCCAAAATCTCTCAATAGTAGTTAGGACAGGGAATAATCACATCATGTGATTGTGTAGTGGCCTGTGAAAGCTAGAGAGCCACCTTGTTTTCAGGAGAAAGGAGTGGGTACAGGATGAGAGCAGTATTTGCTACTGGAGTCAAAGCCAGTGCAGTAGAAATGTGTATCTCTGCTGACCTAGAAAAGGTTTTTGTCTGGGTTGGAAGGCCAGGTCAGGAATCATTGTGCTGTGTCTTTAAGAAGGTGATCTTGTTACTCAATCATCACTAGCCAACCAGAACCCTCCTCATGTTCTGTCAATAATAAAAGGTACAGAGACCTTCTTAGGCCAGATTCAGGCTTTTCTCTAAAGGAAATCTGGCACCTTTTTTTTGTGTGTGTGCTGTTCTTCAATTATTGTTGCAATAAGTTCAATGGAGAGCTTGGGAGAGCTCAGGAATCACATGGTTAGTGAGAGGCTGCTGTCCCCAGGATGGAGGAGTACATGGTGTAGTAAATGAATCATGTGTTGGGTCCTCCCAACATCTGAGTGGGAACATGAAGACAGATTTTACTTCCTGTGGGTTTTCATGAGATATGTGAAATTCCCTGGAATCAATGATATGAATCTTGACTAAAACTTTGTGGGTTGAATCTCTTCAGAGTATTGGGAGCAGGGAGCCCTGTGTAAAAACATCTTTTTAGTCAACTTCAATGAGCTTTTTGTGTGGAAAGACTACAGTTCTTTGAGACATTTAACAATTTATATTTTACTTTATGTGATGTGATGGAAAAATTAAAAATTAGGGTTAATGGCAAGAAGGAAAAACTACAAAGAACAAGAATCTCTTCTAGTGGATAACTTCCTGATTTCAGAGTAGAGACCCCACATGTTATTTTAACGAGATACAGGAAAAAAAAAGAAAGAAAAGAAAACCTTGCAGGTGTGCTAATCAATCTTGATGCCCTTGCAATCTAACTTTGTACTCTATGAAATGCTGTAACCTTGAAAACCCTATGTCAAGCCTCCATTTCACTTTTGTTGCTACGTAACTTAGCCTTCCAATAGAGTGGACTCCCAGACTGTTTTGTTCTTCCCAATTAAAACCTTTTGCTTTCACATTTGGGAATAACTTCATTGGACTTGAGGAAACCCAGGAGGTACAAAGTTTGTGGGCTCATCCCAGATTTCCTCCAACCACACAGGACCTTTAACCCTGAATGATTGAAATAGAGAAAGTAAAGACAACAAAAACCGAAGGAATGCTGGAAATAGAAAAACTGCGCAAAAGATTGTGAACTACAGACAAAACATGACCAACAGAAAAAAAGAGATGGAAGAGAGAATCTCAGGCATGGAAGATAAACTAGAGGAAATAGATTCATCTACCAAAGAAAAGCATAAATCCAACAAATACTTAACACAAAACATCCAAGAAATCTGGGACACCATGAAAAGGCCAAACCTAGGAATAATAGGCAGCAAGGAAGGTGAGGACGACCAGCTCAAAGGTGTCAAAAACATACTAAACAAAATCATCGAGGACAACTTTCCCAATCTGAAGAAGGGCATGCACATGAAAGTACAAGAAGTATACTGAACACCAATTAGGCTGAACAAAAGTTAAAAAAAAAACAAACAAACAAAAATACACTAGAAATATAATAAGGAAAACACCTAAAACACAGAACAAAGAATACTATGTGCAAAAAAGGAGGACAGGTAACATATAAAGGCAAACCGATCACAATTACAACTGACTTTTCCATGGAATCCCTCAAGGCCAAAAGGTCCTGGATAGATGTTCTACAAATACTAAGAGTCTACAGATGCTAGCCCAGGCTACTATACCCAGAAAAACAATAATTATAGATGGAGAAAACAAGATATTTAATGACAAAGACAGATTTTTTTTCCAATACTTACCTACAAATCCAGCACTACAGAAAGATTTGGAAGGAAAACTCCCACCCACGGAAGTTAACTATGCACACAAAATGTAGGCAACAGATAATCTCCCTATACAAGAAACCAAGGGTAATGGAGGTCAAATATATTCACAATACCACTGCCAACATCAAATCTAAAACAAACAAGCATCAATAATCAATGGCATTTACTCACCCCCAATATTAATGGTCTTAACTCACCTATAAAAAGACACAGGCTAACAGAATGGATATGAAGACAGAATTCTGCTGCATACAAGAAACACATCTAAATTTCAAAGGTAGACATTACTTTAGGATAAAAGGTTGGGGAATATCTTGCAATCAAATGTACACAAGAAGCAAGCAGGCATGGCTATCCTAATATCTAACAATTTAGTCTTCAAACCAAAATTAATCAAAAGAGATGATGATGCTCATTCAGTATTCATTGCAGGAGAAATCCTTCAACACAAAGTCTCAATTCTGAAAATTTATGCCCGAAATACAAAGGAACCCAGAGTAAACCAACTGCCAACATCAGACTGAAAGGAGAGAAGCTTAAGGTGATTCCCTAAAATCACGAACAAGACAAGGCTGCCCTCTCTCTTAATATCTCTTCAATATTGGACATGAAGTTCTAGCTAAAGCTATAAGATAAGAAAAGGAGATAAAAGGGATCCATATTGGGAAGGAAGAAGTCAAACTATCACTATTTGAAGATGATATGATAGCTTAATATAGCTTAATAAGCAACCCAATAAACTCTACCAAGGAACTCCAATAGCTGATAAACACCTTCAGCAAACTAGCAGGGTACAAGATAAACTCAAAATAATCAGTATCCCTACTTTTTTTCAGACAACAATGAGATTGAGAAAGAAATCAGAGAAACATAACACTTTACAATAGCCAGAAACAACATAAAGTATCTTGGAGGAACACTTCCCAAACAAATGGAAGACCTATATAATAAAAATTTGTGGCTCTAAAGAAAGAAATTAAAGAAGATACCAGAATATGGAAATATCTCCATGCTCTTGAATAGGTAGGATAAATATAGTAAAAATGGCAATCTTGCCAAAAGCAATCTACAGATTCAATGCAATCTCATTAAAAACCCACCACAATTCATCACTGACCTTGAAAGGATAATAATCAACTTTTTATAGAAAAACAAAAGACCCAGGATAGCCAAAACAGCCATGTACAATAAAAGAACTTCAAAGGCATAACCATCCCTGACTTTAACCTCTACTACAGAGTTATACTCCTGAAAACAGCCTGGAATTGCCACAAAAACAAACAAAACAAAACAAAACAAAAAAACAAACAAACAAACAAACAAAAAAAAAAAAAACAGGTGGAACATGGAATGGATTTCAAAAACCTGATACAAACCCACATAGGTATGAACACCTGATTTTCTACAAAACATATAAAACAATACAATGGGATGAGGAAATCATCTTCAACAAATGGTGCTGGCACATTTGGATGATGGTGTTTAGAAGACTGCAGACAGACCCAAGTCTGTAGTCATACAAAAAACTAAGGTCCGAATGGATCAAAGACCTCAACGTCAATCCAAACACACTAAACCTCTTAAAAGAGAAAGTAGGAGGTACCCTTGAACAAACTGGTATAGGAGACCACTTCCTGAACATAACTCCAGGGCACAGACACTGAGAGCAGCAATTAATAAATGGGACCTCTTCAAACTTAGAAGGTTCTGTAAGGCAAAGGACACAGTGGAAAGACAAAATGGCAGCCCACACACTGGGAAAAGATTTTATGTAAGGAGTAAGGTTTTTCCGCCTGCCACGGGTCTGGTCCTGCCATAATGCCAGCCCCAATTAACACACAGAGACTCTATATTTGACATAATGTTATTGGCCTGGCACTAGTTTCTTATCTGCTAGCTCTGTCTTAAGTATTAACCCATTTCTGCTGATCTATGTATGTTCATGTGGTCTTCTTACTGAGGAGCATATCAGCATTCTGCTTTCTCCAGACTCTCCATGCTGACTTCTCCTTCCAACTTCCTCTTTCCTCCTTGTCTCTTATTCCCTCCTATCTTCCTTTCCTATTGCCCAACATTTACAGAATGGCATCTCCCATCATTTTTCACCAATACTGCATCAGACGATGGGCTGATCTCCAAAATATACAAACAACTCAAAAAACTAATCAACAAAACACCAAACAACCCTATTAAAAAAGGGGTACAGACCAGCAGAGGAACTAGGATACAAGGTATATTCTAAGAGATTCATATAACGACCCTCACAGAACCAGGAAGGGGCAAGTCCCCCCCCAGAGCTCAGGGGAAGTGGGGGGGCAGTTAATGGAGAGAGTAGTAGGAGAAAATGAGGGGGAGGAAAGGAAAACATGTGCGACCAAGAAGATTGAGACTGGTTAGGAATAGAAGACAGGAAAGGGAGACACAAAGAGAGAGAGAGAGAACATAAAAGAGGGAGACAATATTGGTTTGAAGATAAAATTGAACACAAAGAAAGGTCTAGAGAACTACAAGACTGCTCCCAACTAACAATTTGAGCTTCCGTGGAAACGCTACCATAAATGCCCTTCCCGGAGAGTGAGATCAACAACTAACTTATCCATGGAGCCCTCAATTAATGCCTGTTAGAAACAGGAGCAAACACCCATACATAAACACTAAGTCGAAGTAGAACCCAGATGCATGTCGAGAGGACAAGACCAGGTGGCAGAAACACATAGAGACAGCTTACCTGAACAAGGAGCAGCTAACGGGCCACCAGACTGATAGCTGGGAAGCCAGCATGGGACTGACTCAGGACCCCCTGAATATGGGTCTCAGCCAGAAGGACTGAGCAGTCTAAGGAACCTCAGACAGTGGAGCCAGGATGTATCCCTGGTACACAAAAGGATTTTGGGAACACATGCCCCATGGAGGGATAACTGCCTTAATCTAGAGACAGGAGAGAAGAACTAGTCCCTACTTCACATGACCTGTCAGATCTATATGACCCCAACTGGATGGCATTCCCCTACATATGGAATTGGGGTGGGGGGATGGGAGGGGAGAGTGGTTAGAGTGCATGTGAGAGGACAGAGGGAGTAAAACAGAGGGAAGGAGGGAGGGGGAAGGAAGGGAGGGAGGAAGAGGAAACTGGGATCGAAATGTAAAATAATAAATTAAATTAAAAAAAATGCTTTGACTCCAAAATTAAGTTCAAGGACATGTTAACGGGAAAAGGATTTCTATTATTGTTTCCACAGAAAATGAAAAGATGTGCATTCCTTCCAGACTAATGTGGTTTGATCAAGCCAGACCACCTGATAGAGTACTAGGTGATCCTACATTCAAAACAGGTGGACAAAGCAGCCTTACAGACTACAGCCAGCATTTCTACATCTTCATAGAATCCCCATGACTGCGCCCCTTACCAGCAGGAAGTAGTTTGGAAAGAACGACACCCAAATCCCCAAATATTGTCTATAAATGTTTGTTATTATTTAAATGGACTTGGTTATATAAAATGAAAACAAAAAAGAATAGAAGCGTTGATTGAAAAAAAACTTTATAAAATCAAAAAATAAAAATGGGGTACAGAACAGAAGAAATAATTCTCAATAGAGGAAACCAAAAAAGCTGAAAAACACTTAAGAAAATGTTCAACATCTTTAGCTATCAAGGAAATGAAAATCAAAACAACTTTGAGATGCCATATTACTCCTGCCAGGATGGCTAAAATTAAAAACACCAATGACAACTTATACCAAAAAAGATGTGGAGAAAGGGAACATTCCTCCACTGCTGGTGGGAGTGCAAACTCGTACAGCCATTTTGGAGATAGACATATACCCAAATGATCGATATCCCGGAAACAAAGACATCTGCTCAACTATGTTGATAGCAGAATTATTTGTAATATCAAGAAACTGGAAACAACCTAGATGATCCTCAATTGAAGTATGAATAAGAAGATGTGGCACATCTACACAATGGAATACTACTCTGCAGAAAAAAATAATGGAATCTTGAAATTTGCAGGCAAGTGAATGGCTCTTGAAACAACCATCCTGAATGAGGTAACACCGTCACAAAAAGATGAACATAGGATGTACTCGATCATATATGGATTTTAGACCAAGAGCAAAGGATCACCAGCCTACAATTCACACCACCAGAGGAACTAGGATACAAGTTGTATTCTAAGAGATTCATATAAAGGCACTCACAGAAGGTTGATGGGATAAGTCCCCCATAGCACATGGGAGGTGGGGGGGGTCAATGAATGTAGAGAGAACTAGGAGAAAGAGAAGGGAGGAGAGGAAAGAAATTGCAACTAGGAAGATTGAGTCAGGGTAGGAATACAAGGCAGAAGAGAGAGAGAGACTGAGAGTGAGTGAAAGAGAGAGAGGGAGACAGAAAGAGAGAGAGAATAAAAGAGGGAGCCAGTATAGGTTTGAAGAGAAAAGTGAATCTAAAGAACGGTCTAGAGTCCTACAAGACTGTTGCCAACTAACAATTTGAGCAACTGTGAAAAGGCTACCATAAATGCCCTTCCTGGATAGTGAGATCAACAACTAACTTATTCACCTTCATGGAGCCCTCCTATAGTGCTGTTGGAAACAGAAGCAAACACCCAAACCTAAACACTGAGTTTAACTAGAATCCAGATGCAGATGGACAGAACAAGACCAGGTTGTAGAAACACACAGAGAAAGCTGACCAGAACAAGGAGCAAATAACAGGCACCCAGACTGATTGCTTGGAATCCAGCATGGTACTAATTCAGTCTTCTCTAAATATGGGTCTCAGCCAGAAGGACTGAGCAATCCTAAGGACTGCAGACAGTGGAACCAGGATGTATTCCTCATGCACAAATGGTCATATCAGACACATCCCGCATGGAGGTTACTCCCTTAATCTAGAAACAGGACAGAAGTCCTAGTCCCTACTTCAAATGACTTGACAGATCTACATGACTACACCTGGATGGCATTGCCATACATGTGGAATTGGGTTGGGAGCTGGGAGCGGAGGGTGGTCAGGGTGCATGTGAGGGGGCATAGCATGTAAGTGGGTGGGAGGGAGGGAGGGATGGAGGGAAGGAGAGGGACCTGGGATCGACATGTGAAATAAAAAATAAATAAGTAAATTAAAAAATAAATACTCCCAGGCAGAATCTTACAGGTTGATGGTAATATAGAACACCAGTGTAAACAGCACCAGGTTCTCCCTGGTACAGAAGTCCTAAGCCATGCTCATCCAGGATCCAAGCTCTGTTGCTGATGGCCTAGGTGCATTGGGCCACCTTGTGGGCAGTCAGAGAGGAGAGGAGTTCTGAATCTCTAGGTACTAATAACAGAAGCAGCCCCTCGCTCAGCCCTCCTCTCCTCAGGTGGCAGTGACTGTGACCATAGGGAAAGGGGTAGGGGTGAGAGTGGGGAGGTGCAGGATGAGGAGGTGTTGAGGAGAACAAATTTGGTAAAGATTTTTTTGTCAACTAAAAAAATGCAAATAACAAAATATATGGTAATTAGATGTGATGGCTATGTTACGATCAGTCTGTAGCAAAGAAGACAAAATAAGATAACAGTGGTCTAGTAGACAGGTCAAGTGGCCTGCGGATTTATAGGTCAATGCAACTCATCAAAGGAGAACAGAGAACATCAGAAGGAACTTCAGGTGTTACGAGTATGATTCCATTACTCTGGGCAATAAAAGGTAGAACAGGAAAAAGGATTGGCAACATCCAGAAAAGTGGAGAAGAGATAAAAAGTAAATTATAATACTGAAAAATTACATAAAAAAAGATCTGGTGTACCCCACAAAATCCATAAAAGGAGACATCAGTTAAGAGAGCAGAGGGTGCAGAGAGGATCAGGGGAAAGCACCAATGTATGAAGGTAGAGTCAGGAATTAAACAAATAAGATTTCAATTCCGGCATGCATATCTGGGTAAGAGTCACTGATAAGAAAAAAAAAAGAGAAAAAGAGAAAAAGAGAGACATTTCTATGCTAGGGATGTCTGAGAAAATCACAGAGAGACTAAAGGTAATGTAAAAAGTTATGGAGGTTCAAAGAAAAGTCAACAAATGTCTGAGAAATATGTAAACTGTTTGCTGTGGGCTCCTAAATCTACAAATATTAATTTAAGATTAGTAATATGAGTAAAAATTTTGACCATACCAGGTTAATAGTTTATAAGTTCTGTTTATTTCTCTCAAGAAAAATATATGTACATGCTAAAAAGTTCTATCTGTGTTTTTTTTTTTTTTTTAGAAATCTGTTTATTGCAAGAATAGATCTAAAAAAATGGTTTAAACATTTTTGCTGTCTAATAACAGCCCTCAGCTTAAAATTTACCTCTGAGCACTGGTCATTAAATTCAGATTATCAGAAAATCAGTTGTCCTTCCAATGTAGGACTGTAATGTAACACTGGAAATTAACATAAACTTAACAGGCACCAAGGTGACAATGGGTTTAAAGACATAAAGGTTGCTAAAATTATTTGATATTATAAGAAGCCATTACATGATGTTTAATTGTTTTATAAAACAGTTTTGAAATGTTTAAATTCAGAAGGTTACATTCTATTTGTGCTTTATTACATTGTTGATATTTGTACTTAAAGGGCTAAAATTTAAGATCATAGCCATATACTGTATATACTAATCAAAAGTTGAGAAGCTCATTTTTTTTAATGATACAGAGGGCAATCCATCCTTGTTTTTGCTAAATTTGGTAATCATAAGTTAGTTAGATAAACTGAATCACATAGCTGTTTTATGTTTCCCTAAAAGGAGTTTCAAATTAAAATCAGTATTTTTAAAGCTAAAACTGACAATGCAAAGTTCTAGTTTTATAAAATCTGGTAACTATTATAAAATGTTAAGGAACACAAGTTACCAGCCATCCTTATATATTAACTGTTGGTTATAGTCAAACTAAGTATCAATGATTAATAACAGGAATAAACCTCACTCTGTCTCCTATACATATTCTAAAAGTTTAAGCTTAAATCGAGTAACTGAAAACCAAGTTGTCTATTAAGATCTACCTAGAAAGGCTTCTAATAATACAGAGATTTGTAGAATAAGACATTTAAATATTAACTAAAAAACTGTAATAAATTCAGACAAAGAATCACAGAACCTAACAATGACCAAAGAAAGGTCTCTAAAGAACATTGTGGGGCAGCATGGATTGTGATGACACTGACCAGGGAGCAAGATGCTGAAACACAATGCCTGCAGCCTGATAGGACCCAGCTCGGACTGTGTAGAGGCTGCAGGGTATTGGAAAATTGTCTGCACCTTTGCCTGGACAAAATAAGATCAGATTTTCCAATTCCAGTTTCCACAGGGGAAAAAAAAACACACATCTCACATTATGTACTCGGTGAAAAATTTCTCCCCTCAATGCCATAGAAAATTGGATAAGGCTAAGAATATAAGGAATGGTCCCTGTGATTTTTTTTAATAGATTCAAAAGTAACATATAGTTTATTTTCTCAGATCTCTAATTCTATTGATGGCTTGGCTAACCAAAACTTTGTGAGCTTGGCAATAAAAGCAGCCTTGATATGGATCCTAAATAAGAATTTAAAAATATAAAGATATATAAGTCTTTTTTGAACATTTATTTATTAATTATGCATACAGTGTTCTGCCTGCATACATGTCTGCACACCCAAAGAGGATACCACATCACTTTATATATGTTTGTGAGCCACAATGTAGTTGCTGGGGATTAAACTCAGGACTTCTAGAAGAGCAGACAGTAATCTTAACCTCTGTCACATCTCTCTAGCCCAAGACTTCTTAAATATATAAAAAATTAATTTACAATATAAAAATTCAGAGCTTAACTTTTAATCAAGTTCTGATAAGCTAATAGAGCAGGGACTCCCAGCTGTTTAGTCAAAAACTCAATTTTTATGATTTATATTGGGTGTCATCGAAGTGTAAATATGAAGGATGCTTCATTAAGCCTAAGGCACCACTAACCAATCTATACATGGATCACTCTTGACAGAAGAAAATGCTTCTAACCCAAACCTAGTAAATTTTGCTAGGGCTCAAAGTAATAAGTTCATTCCTGTTGTTTTATAGATACCCAAAATCTACTTTTTCTACAATTTGGATTTCAGCACAGATTGGTGATGATAATATATCTAAAACTTTTATGTCCTTTTATATAACACAGTTCATATAGGCTTCAGAGGAACAAATGTCATAAAGCTTGGATCCACTTCTTATAGGTCAAAAGGACTACAGATTAATACAGCTATCCTGACAATGGAATTTTCTCCCTGGTCTTGCTGTCTTTGTTGATCACCAAAGGCAAGGAACAAAGAGTTCCAATTAAATATATACATTTTAAACTTTGTTCCCAGTTTAAACCTGTCTCAGACGAATTGTGCTTCTGGCAAATGAGTATCACTTGCTGACTACAGCCTGCTCCTCTCTAGTGGTCTCCCTACTTACTGTGAACTAACCCAGCCAAGGTGAATCTTCAAAAGTGTCTATAAACTGATGCCTCTGATAAATGATCCATTTCCTGAATCTCACTTCCTTTTGTTGATATTGTCTAGCATTTTAGCCTACTTGCAGCCAAGAAAACTCTGCAAAAGTAAGCAGGAAGTAGTACAGGCATGTTGCTGGCACAACAGTATTTTGATTTTCAAATAGCTGTCACCTGGAGTTCTATAGCCTATAAAGCCTCCTTGAGCAGCTTGTTACTATTATGCCTACTGGTTTCCTCAACTTCCAAGGAAGTGACTCCTGGCTGTAAAAGCAAATGGTTTTTACTGGTAAAAATCAAACCAGCTGGGACCTCACTTTGTCAGAAAAGTAAGGTAGTGGCTTGAAATTGGGAGGGGTTTATAACAGGGTAAACAGAAAGGGAAACTTGAGACCACTAATCTCAGTTCACAAGGTTGCCAAGATACAGGCAGATGATAGAGTACAAATTTATTTACAAGGTCATCATGGAACTTAGTTAATATTATCCATCATTTGTTTAGGCAAGATTGATAAGCACACCTGAAAGGTTGGTGTTTTTTCTTAAATTTTACCTCTTCTCCTGGGAACAGGATGTGGGTTCTGTACTCTGAGGCAGGGATTTATGTATTGGCAGAAATTCTTGTTCTCATTATTTTTTCCTTCTTGCAATAAGCCCGAATTTTATAACTTTTAGTTATTAATTTTTCCATCACATTTCCTCTTTGCAACAAACATTAGAGGCCCAATTTTTGGGCTTCTAATAGGTAAAAGACTTCTGGTGTTTTTTGGTGTACAGGTTACTCACACTGCCTCCTATGTATAGGAGTTTACTTTTGTTTACTTTTGATATAGCATCTCAACCAGGGAAAAGGTGAAATGTATTCTTTTCCTGTACTATTTCCTGCTTACCTTTGCAGTGTTTTCTTGGGCATGAGATGGATAAAATGGTATATAAAACCAATAAAAAAAAAAGTAGAAAAAGGAGGGGGGCTTCAGCAAATTACACTTTTATCAGAAGAATTAGTTTATAGACCCTGTTGAAGATTCACATTGGCTGTGCTGGTTTACAGTAACTCTAGAGCAGTATTTAGGAGCAGAATGTAGTCAGTAACTGATGCTCATCTGCCAGAAGCACAAATCTAGTGAGACATGGTTAAATTTGGAACATAAGTTTGAGATATTGGAATTCAACAACAACACAAATAGCAGAAAACCTGTAAATTCATGGAAATTGAACAATGTGCAATTGCACCACTCCTGGGTCAAACAGGAAATAAAGAAAGAAATTAAAAACTTTCTAATATTCAACGAGAATGAGGATACAACATACCCGAAGATAGGAAAGAGAGAGAGAGAGACAGAGACACAGAGAGAGAACATAAAAGAGGGAGACAATATTGGTTTGAAGATAAATTGAACACAAAGAAAGGTCGAGAGAACTACAAGACTGCTCCCAACTAACAATCTCAGCTTCCCCCGGAAAGTCTATCATAAATGCCCTTCCCAGAGAGTGAGATCAACAACTAACTTCTCCATGGAGCCCTCAACTAATGCCTGTTGAAAATAGGAGCAAACACCCATACATAAACACAGAGTGGAACTAGAACCCAGAAGCAGATGGAGAGGACAAGACCACGAGGCAGAAGCACATAGAGACAGCTTACTTGAACAAGGAGGAGGTGACGGGCCCCCAGAATGATAGCTGGGAAGCCAGCATGGGACTGACTCAGGCCTCCTGAATATGGGTCTCAGCCAGAAGGACTGAGCAGTCTAAGGTACCTCAGACAGTGGAGCCAGGATGTATCCCTGGTGCACAAAAGGACTTTGCGAACACATTCCCCATGGAGGGATAACTGCCTTAATCTAGAGACAGGAGAAAAGCCCTAGTCCCTACTTCACAGGACCTGTCAGATCTACATGACCCCAACTGGATGGCATTCCCCTACACATGGAATTGTGGTGGGGGGATGGGAGGGGAGGGTTGTTAGAGTGGATGTGAGAGGGCATAGAGGTTAAAAGGGAGGGAAGGAGGGAGGGTTGGGGGGAAGGGAGGGAGGGAGAGGGAACTGGGATCAACATGTAAAACAATAAATTAAATTAAAAAAATGCTTTGACCACAAAATTTAAGTTGAAAGACAAGTTACTGGGGAATAGGATTTCTATTTTTATTTCCACAGAAAATGAAAAGATGTGGATTCCTTCCAGACTAATGAGTTTTGATCACGCCAGACTGCCTGAAACAGAGTACAAGCTAATCCTACATTCAAAACAGCTGGACAAAACAGCCCTACAGACTACAGCCAGGTTTTCTGAATCTTCTTCGAATCCCCCCAAGACAGCGCCCCTTACCAGCAGGAAGTAGCTTGGAAAGAACAATGCCCACATTCCCAAATATTGTGTATCAATGTTTGTTTTCATTTAATTGGATTTAGTTATATAAAACTAAATAAAATAAAAAATAAATATTAAAAAATGATATTTATGATTTTAAATCCTTATTTAGGATCTATATTAATGCTGCCTAATACTGCCAAGTGGAAAAAGTTATGGTTAGCCCAGCCATCAAAACTATCAGATGTGAGAAGGATATAGTTAATTAACTGTTCAATCTATTTAAAAAAATGACAAGGAACATTCCTTATATTCCTAGCCATAACCAATTGTGTATGGGACAGAGGGCAGAAGTCCTTCACCAAATACATAATGTGAGAGGCTTTTTGTTTTATTGTTTGTCATTTCTCTTTGGAAGAGAGACATGGAAAAGACTGACCTTTTGTTTAGGCAAAGCTGGTGCAAATAATTTTTCAGCATCTACAAAGAATAAGCTGGGTCCTGCATGGCAGCAGACATTGTATTTGATCATCTTGCTCCCTGATCAGTGTCATAACCATCAGCCCTGGCCCTAGCCCTGGCCCTGGCCCCCTTGCCCCCTTGCCCCCTGGCTCGCTTGCCCCCTGGCCCCCTGGCCCCCTACCCCCTGTGCCCCTGGGCCCCTGGCCCCTGGCCCCCTGGCCCCTGGCCCCCTGGCCCCCTGGCCCCCTGGCCCCCTGGCCCCCTGACCACCTGGCCCCCTAGACCTGGCCCCCTGGCCCTGGCCCTGGCTGTTCTGGACCAATGCAAATCTAAACAATGCCGAGAAACCATGGCATCAAGCTCCTCTAATGGGCAGAGAATGAGGAGGGATTATTTTATTTTCAAAAAAGAGAAAAAGTTTATGGTTGAGGCGATTAATTGTATTGTATCCATAGAAAAACGTTTTAAAAGACTCATCATTGTACTTGAATGGCATTATGAGGCTTTTGTTTTCATGCTTATGACACTATAGACATGATGTAGATTGAGAGACAGGTAAATATGTAGAACGCAAAAGAAAGAGCGCTGCTTTGTTTTTGTGAGAAAGTCAGTGAGGCTGTAAGGTTAATTCATCTTTAGGTATGCTCCTTTAATTAATATATAATGAAAAATGATTGAAAATGACATGGTGGTGCATACTTAAATCTCACATGGAGTAGTCAGACTGATCTCTTACTGGAATAATGATGTTTTTAAAAAATTAAATTGATAATTAATTAGTGGGCCTTTTATATTAACACTGATGAGATGGCACCAAACTCATAAAACTATCGGTGATGTAAAGATCTATTTTCATAGCTAAATGATGAAGTAATGAGATGATATTACATCATCAACTCCCAAAATCTGACCACGAACGGGAGTTATGGTCCATAACATTACTGTATTTGAAATACGTAAATTAAATGATGAATTATTACTTAAAATCCTAGAGTAACAGTTAAAGAAGTAAGTGGAGTATTAGATGACGTGATGGTCTGGTACAACGGTCTCCCCAAAGGAGGCTCAAAACTCCAGTGATCACTGAATACATAATGACCGATTTTCATAATTAAATGAATAAGCATTAAACAAGTGGATGGTGTTTTATGCGTAAAGCCTAAATGATTGCTCAATACTGAAGAGACATTGAGTTCTTAATCATAGATTTGAACAAAAAATGAATGAATAAAGAGATAGTTTCCCCTAATTCACCCATAGAGAGATAACAAAATGATATCAACATTAATTTAAATAAAGAAAGGAAGAAAGAATGAAATAAAGAAAGAAAGAATTCACAAGATACAATTTAACACCAACAAGGTGGATACAGACTCCACTCCTCCTGGAGTAGAAAAAGACAGATTTGAATAGTGAAATAATCAGATAGTTAGATGGTCTGTCACACTTGAGTGTGACACAAGGTGGCGCCAAACTTCAGGGATCACAGATTATATAATGAAATAATTTAATAATTACATCTTTAAATATGTAAGCCTTTGACTTTTTTTGTATCATCAGTTCCTGCACAGACTTGCCAGATATGAAACTGTATGCTGTCATCACGCATTTTTAACATACCATCAGTTAATCGTCAGATAATCATACTGTCTTGCCTGATGAATTCTTTTGGCCTGACCTCATGACAAGCGGCATGAATGTCTGTTGTGGTGCGGCAGGACGTGAGATAGTGGGCCCAATCCTGGCGGAGCAGTAGTAGCCACAATGTTTATAACAGATGACAAGATGACTGCAGCAGGGGCATCAATAGCATAGCTGAGAGAGAGATGTTCTCCCGTGTTCTGAGTCGTCATCCTTTTGTCAGGTCCCGGTGATGGTGCTGACCTCCTAGTGCCACTCCTTCTTCTCATGGTAGATCACAACCGATGTGAAGATGTGGAGGAAGAACTGGTAGTCGACAGCCAGACCACCGTGCCGGCCTTGGTGAAGTCCTTGTACTTCTCAGAGGACACCGTGCAACCTTCAGGACTCAATAACCCAGCAGCCCTCGTACTCTGGAAGATGCATAGATCATTCAGAAAATGCTCTGCCCATGTCTACAACACTCCTAACCTTGTCCCTGACAGAGTTTTGCACCCTAACCTTAATCGGTGATGGCACTGTCTGTCGTTTACATAATTTAAAGAATTAAATAAGTCACTAGTAGCTAACTGTCACAATAAATAGGGAATGTAGCATTCTACTGGCAGGGAGGCATGGCCAGATGCCAGTCATGAAGGATGTCATCATCATCAATTGAGTCAATGAATCATGCAATGTGAAGATATTGCACATTATCTCCACAAAAGGGAGCTTTACAGGTCTCTTCAAGGAATGGAGGATTGTTGTTTACATTACTATACAAATATTTACACTATCTTGGGGATTAACACAGATTGTCAATTTAAATTCATTTATTATGTAATTAGATGATCTGTGGCACCAGATTCCAGGTGTCATGGATGATATAATCATTGTGTGATATAATTAAATAATCAAATAATGAGTTCATGTAACATCATCCACTTCCCTAAGGTGGCTCCAAACCAGGCTCATGAACGATGCTGTCGTGTTAAATTTAAATATTTTAACTACATAATTGATATTTGGATGGTCTATAATAATTGCCTCCCACATCGCATCACCACAATCCACTGATCATGGATTATCTAATGTCCTATTTTAATAATCAAATAACAACATAATCAGAGGATGAAATGGTCTGCCATACTCTACACAATTGCCTCTCTGTTGACGCCCACATGACTCTGGAAAACTCCCAGTTTCATCAGTTATTTAATCGCAGAGCAGAGCAGTAACATGTTTAAATGCTGAACTGTCATTGTGTATGCAGGGTTTTTAGAATATGTCACATATTTAATGTTGGGCGGCTGCCACAAAAGAGATGGACTGAAATCCAATAATCACAAAGTCTACTCTAACAAATGGATTATCACCTTCCTGAAGGAAGTCATTAATGTCAAACTCACCTTTTGATGAATAATTGTGAGACTTATTCGAATTTTGTTCCATAGTGTGACTTCTTAGGAGAGAGAGTATTCATAAACAGAAGACTTTGAACTGTTTCTCCACAGACTACTTTCTCTGATGATTAGGTAATCTTGAATTTGGTAACCAGTAAAAGCTGTAGGCATACTTCCAGAGGTGTGGCTATGACTTGTTTAGGCGAACCAAATGCTGTCATGAAAAATTTTAGGAGATAGTAACTTGAGAGACTGTAATATCCCATGATAACATTTTCTCGAAGCTGCTGTCTGGTCCTTGGCCCATGTTACCAGGATACAGAATGCAAGCAGGTTTGCCAGGCAACTTTTATGAACCTACATTCTGTCACATTCTAGTGCCCCTCCCACATGCTTAAAGGTGTATACCCACCGATGAGACAAACTTACAGCCTCACTGAGTTTCTCACAAAAACAAAGCAGGGCTCTTTCTTTTGAGTTCTACATATTTACCAGTCTCTCAAGCTACAAATTGCCTTTAGAGACATAAGCATGAAAATGAAAGCATCATTGTGCCATTCAAGTACAATGATGAGTATTTTAAACCTGATTTCTATGCTTCAGTTTTCTAATTTCTAGAACAGAAACAATACAATTAATCGCCTGTACCATAATCCCTTTCCCTTCATTGAAAATAAAATTAACTCCTCCACATCCTCTTTCCTTTAGAGGAGCTTGATCCCATGGTTTCTCACAGTTGTTTAGATTTGCATTAGGCTGATGATTAAGGATTTTGAGCAGTGTCTTCTGTTTCTTTCAGTCATTTTGGATTCCTCAATTGACTGTTCTCTATTAAGTCCTGTACCCTGCTTTCTAATACGGTTATTTAGAGTTATTTATTGTTGGTGGTGTGTCATGATAACAGCCCGACAGAGTTCATTAGATGAGATTCCCTAATCGGGAGATTATTCAGTTATTCCATTTTTAAAATCAGTGGTCATTGTGTGTTCATGGGTCAGTTCTGTTGCAACCTCTCAGAAACTGATGATGTGAAACATTGTAGTTTTTTTTTTAAAATCGTGTAATCATTCGATTGTTAAAAATCTACTATTGCGTAATCAGTAATCACTGTATAAGGCAGTGTCTCCCATTCTCAGGCCACTGCTTCTGGTATCGATCTCCTGCTGTGTCAACGCCACAGCAGGCAAATGAAGGATGACACCATCATTCCTTACGCAATCAAATAAGTTAATAATTGGATAGTCCTCCACATTTAACTTTCAAAAGATGGAACCAAACTCCAGTGATTGTCAAGGAAGTAGTACTTAGATAATTAAATAATGCCAAGTGATTAACTCCCATGGAGGTTTGGCCCGACTCCAGTCAAGAAGAACAAAAAACTTCATCAAATTTAATAATTAATATATAATGAAAAATGATTGAAAAATGACATGGTGGTGCACACTTAAATCCCACATGGAGAAGTCAGACTGATCTCTTACTGGAATAATGATTTATTTATAAAATTAAATTGAAAATTAATTAGCTGGCGTTTTATACTAACACTGACGAGATGGTACCAAAGTCCTAAAACTATCGCTGATATAATGACCTATTTACAGAGCTAAATGATGAAGTAATGAGATGATATTACATCATCTACTCACAAAATCTGACTCCAAAAGGGACTTAGGGTCCATAACATTACCTGTATTTCAAATACGTTAATTAAGTGATGAATTATTATTTAATTTCCTAGTTTAACCGGTAAATAAGTAAGTGTACTATTAGATGATGCGATGTTCTGGCACGATGGACTCCCCTAAGGAGGCTAAAAACTTTAGTGGTCACTGAATATATAATGAGAGATTTTCATAATTCAATGAATAAATATTAATCTAGTGGATGCTGTTATATTCACGAAACCTAAAGATTGATCAATACTGAAGAGTCATTGAGTTCTTAATCATAGATTTGAACAATAAAATGAATGAATGAAGAGATAATTTCTCATAATTCACCCCTAGACAGATAACAAATTAGATCAACATTGATTTAAATAAATAAATAATGAAATCACAAGAGACATTTTAACACCAACAAGGGGTCTCCAGACTCCACTCTTCCTGGAGTAGAAAAAGACAGATTTAAATAATGAAAGCATCAGATTGTTAGATCGTCTGTCACATTTGAGTCACACAAGGTGGCACCACACTTCAGGGTTCACAGATTATATAATGAAACAATTTAATAATTGCATCTTTACATAACTAAGTCGTTGAACTTTTTCGTATCATCGATTCCTGGGCAGATTTGCCAGATATGAAAACGGATGCAGTCATCACAGATTTTTTAATATTCTATCAGATAATCGTCAGATAATCATACTTTCTTGCCTGGTGAATTCTTTTGGCCTGACATCCTCACCGGTGCATGAATCTCTGTTGTGTTGCGGCAGGACACGAGGTAATTGGCCCATTCCTGGCATACCACTAGTAGACAAAAATGTTGATATCAGCTGAAAAGTTGGCTGCAACAGGGGCATCAACAGCATAGCTGAGAGAGAGATGTTCTTCCGTGTTCTGAGTCGTCATCCTTTTGCCAGGTCTCGGTGATGGTGCCGACCTCCTAGTGCCACTACATCTTCTAGACGTGGACCACAACCGATGTGAAGATGTGGAGGAAGAGCAAGTAGTCAACACCCAGACCACCATGCAGACCTTGGAAAAGTGCTTGTACTACTCGCAGGGCACCATGCAATCTTCTGGATTCTATTCTCCAGCATTCCTAGTGGTCTGGAAGACGCATAGACATTCAGAAAATGCTCTGCCCATGTCTACAAGTTTCCTAATTTGTCGCAGACTGATATCTGCAACCTAATAATAATCGGTGTTGGCATTGTCTGTCGTTTAAGTAATTTAAATAATTAAATAAGTCAGTGATAGCTAACTGTCCCAATAAAGAGGTGTTGTAGCGTTTAACTGGCAGGGAAGTATGGCCAGACTCCAGTCATGAAGAATGTCATCATCATCCATTGAAACCATGAATCATAAACTGTGATGATATTGCACATTAACGCCACAAGAGGGAGCTTGACGGGTCTCTTCATGGAGTGGACAATTTTTGGTTTACATAATTACACACAGATTTACATTATCTTGGGGATTAACACAGATTGTCAATTTAAATACATTAATTATGCAATTAGATGATCTGTGGCACCAGATTCCAGGTGTCATGGACGATATAATCATTGTTTTGTATAATTAAATAATCAAATAATGAGTTCATGTAACATCATCCACTTCCCTAAGGTGGCTCCAAACCAGGCTCATGAACGATGCTGTCGTGATTAATTTAAATATTTTAAATACATATTTGATATTAAGATGGTCTATGGTAATTGTCTCAACATCGCGTAATCACAATCCTCTGATCATGGATTATCTAATGTCCTATTTTAACAACATAATCAGAGGATGAAATGGTCTGCCATTCTCCACACAATTGTCTCTCAGTTGACTCCCACATGATTGTTGGAAACTCCCAGGTTCATCCCTTATTTAATCGCAGAGCACAGTAGTAACATGTTTAAATACTGAACTGTCATTGTGTATGCAGTGTTTTTCGAACAACTTGGTTTTCATTTTCTCGATTTAAGCTTAAACTTTTAGAATATGTATAGGAGACAGAGTGAGGTTTATTCCTGTTATTAATCACTAATACTTAGTTTGACTATAACCAAAAGTTAATCTGTAAGGATGGCTGGTAACTTGTGTTTCTTAACATTTTATAATAGTTACCAGATTTTATAAAACTAGAACTTTGCATTGTCAGTTTTAGCTTTAAAAATATGGATTTTAATTTGAAACTCCTTTTAGGGAAACATAAAACTGCTATGTGATTCGGTTTATCTAACTAACTTATGCTTAGCAAATTTAGCAAAAACAAGGTTGGATTACCCTCTGTATCATAAAAAAAAAAATGAGCTTCTCAACTTTTGGTTAGTATATACAGTGTATGGCTATGATCTTAAATTATAGCCCTTTAATTTAAGTACTAATATTAACAATGTAATAAAGCACAAATATAATGTAACCTTCTGAATTTAAACATTTAAAAACTGTTTTATAAAACAATTAAACATCCTGTAATGGCTTCTTATAATATCAAATAATTTTAGCACCCTTTATGTCTTTAAACCAATTGTCACCTTGGTGTCTGTTAAGTTTATGTTAATTTCCAGTGTTAATAATTGTAACTTTTTAACTAGTTTCAATTTTTAACAGCTTTCAACCTAAAACAGAATTAACGTCATCTACATTAAAAGGTCATCTGATTTTCTGATAATCTGAATTTAATGACCAGTGCTCAGAGGTAAATTTTGAGCTGGGGGCTGATATCGTTAGACAGCAAAAATGTTTAAACCATTTTTGTTTTAGTTCTATTCTTGCAATAAACAGTTTTCTAACAGGAAACACTGATAGAACTTTTTAGCAAGTCCATATATTTTTCTAGAGAGAAGTAAACAGAACTTTTAAACCATTAATCTGGTATGGTCAAAATTTTTAACTCATATTACTAATCTTAAATTTATATTTGTAGATATGAGAGCCCACAGCAAACAGTTTACATCTTTCTCGACATTTGACGACTTTTCTTTGAACCTCCATAACTTTTTACATTACCTTTAGTCTCTCTCGATATTCTCAGACATCCCTAGTGTAGAAATATCTCTCCTTTTCTCTTTTTCTTTTTTCTTATCAGTGACTCTTACCCAGATATGCATGCCTGAAGTGAAATCTTATTTATTTATTTAATTCCTGACTCTACCTTCTTACATTGGTGCTTTCCCCTGAGCCTCTCTGCACCCTCTGCTTTCTTAATTGTTGGCTCCTTTTATGGATTTTGTGGGTTACACCAGATCTTCTTTTATGTTATCTTTCAGTATTATAATTTTATTTTTATCTCTTTTCCACTCTTCTGCATCTTGACAATCCTTTTTCCTGTTCTACCTTTTATTGCCCAGAGAAATGGAATCATACTCGTAACACCTGAAGTTCCTTCTGATGTTCTCTCTTCTGCTTTGATGAATTGCATTGACCTATAAATCTGCAGGCCACTTGACCTGTCTACTAGACCACTGTTATCTTATTTTGTCTTCTTTGCTTCAGACTGATTGTACCAAGTCTGCACATAGCCATCACTTCTAATTACCATATATTTTGTTATTTTTATTTTTTTAGTTAACAGAAAAATCTTTACCAAAGTTGTTCTCCCCAACACCCCTCATACTCCACCTCCCCACTCACACCCTCATCTTTTTCCCTAAGGTCACAGTCACTGCCACCTGAGGAGAGGAGGGCTGGGCAAGGGGCTGCTTCTGTTATTAGCACCTAGGGATTCAGAACTCCTCTCCTCTCTGACTGCCCACCTGGTGGCCCAATGCACCTAGTCCATCAGCACCACAGCTTGGATCCTGGATGAGCATGGCCTAGGACTTCTGTACCAGGAGGAGCCTGGTGCTGTTTACACTGGTATTCTGTATTACCAGCAGCCTGTATGATTCTGGCCTGGGGGTACTTATTTTTTAATTTACTTATTTATTTTTTATTTCACATGTTGATCCCAGTTCCCTCTCCTTCCCTCCATCCCTCCCTCCCACCCACTTACACGCTATGCCCCCTCACATGCACCCTGACCACCCTCCGCTCCCAGCTCCCAACCCAATTCCACATGTATGACAATGCCATCGAGGTGTAGTCATGTAGATCTGTCAAGTCATTTGAAGTAGGGACTAGGACTTCTCTCCTGTTTCTAGATTAAGGGAGTACCCTCCATGGGGGATGTGTCTGCAATGACCTTTTGTGCATGAGGAATTCATCCTGGTTCCACTGTCTGCGGTCCTTAGGACTGCTCAGTCCTTTGGCTGAGACCCATATTTAGAGAAGACTGAGTCAGTACCATGCTGGATTCCAAGCTATCAGTCTGGGTGCCTGTTATTTGCTCCTTGTTCAGGTAATCTGTCTCTGTGTGTTTCTACAACCTGATCTTGTTCTATCCATCTGTATCTGTATTCTAGTTAAATTCAGTGTTTAGGTTTGGGTGTTTGCTTCTGTTTCCAACAGCAATATAGGAGGGATCCATGATGGTGAGTAAGTTAGTTGTTGATCTCACTATCAAGGAAGGCCGTTTATGGTAGCCTTTTCACAGTTGCTCAAATTGTTAGTTGGCAACAGTCTTGTAGGACTCTAGACCTTCCTTTAGATTCACTTTTCTCTTCAATCCTATACTGGCTCTCTCTTTTATTCTCTCTCTCTCTTTCTGTCTCCCTCTCTCTCTTTCACTCACTCTAATCTCTCTCTCTCTCTCTCTCTTTCTCTCTCTCTCTTCTTTCTCGTATTCCTAACCTGACTCAATCTTCCTAGTCGCAATTTCTTTCCTATCCTTATCCTATCTTCTTATCCATTCTTCAATAGAGGATCATCTAGGTTGTTTCCAGTTTCTTGCTATTACAAATAATGCTGCTATCAACATAATTGAGCAGATGTCTCTGTTGCCAGGATATGGATCATTTGGGTATGTGCCTAAGGGGGCATTGCTGGGTCCAGTGGTTAACTAATTCCCATTTTCCTGAGGAACCACCATACTTATCTCCAAAACGGCTGTACGAGTTTGCACTCCCACCAGCAGTGGAGGAATGTTCCCTTTCTCCACATCTTCTTTGGTATAAGTTGTCATTGGTGTTTTTAATTTTAGCCATCCTGGCAAGAGTAAGATGGTATCTCAATGTTGTTTTGATTTGTATTTCCCTGATAGCTAAAGATGTTGAACATTTTATTAAGTGTTTTTCAGCTTTTTTGGTTTCCTCTATTGAGAATTATTTCTTCTGTTCTGTACCCTATTTTTATTTTTGATTTTATAAAGTTTTTTTTTTCAATCAACGCTTCTATTCTTTTTTTTTCATTTTATATAACCAAGTCCATTTAAATAATAACAAACATTTTTAGACAATATTTGGGGATTTGGGTATCGTTCTTTCCAAACTACTTCCTGCTGGTAAGAGGCGCTGTCATGGGGGATTCGAAGGAGATTCAGAAATCCTGGCTGTAGTCTGTAAGGCTGCTATGTCCACCTGTTTTGAATGTAGGATCACCTGGTATTCTCTTTCAGGTGGTCTGGCTTGATCAAACCACATTAGTATGGAAGGAACCCACATCTTTTCATTTTCTGTAGAAACAAAAATAGAAACCTTTTCCCCAATAACTTGTCCTTCAACTTAAATTTTGGAGTCAATGCATTTTTTTAAATTTAATTTATTATTTTACATGTCGATCCCAGTTCCCTATCCCTCCCTCCCTTCCTTACTTCCCCCTGCCTCCTTCCCTCAGTTTAACCCTCACTGCCTTCTCACATGCACTCTAACCACCCACCCCCTCCACAATTCCATATGTAGGGGAATGTCATCCAGAAGGGGTCATGTAGGTCTGACAGGTCATGTGAAGTAGAGACTAGGGCTTCTGTCCTGTCTCTAGAATATGGCAGTTATCCCTCCATGGGTGATGTGTTTGCAAAGTCTTTTTGTGGTCCAGGAATACATCCTGGCTCCACTGTCTGAGGTCCCTTAGACTGCTCAGTCCTTCTGGCTGAGACCCATATTCAGGGGGGCCTGAGTCAGTCCCATGCTGGCTTCCCAGCTATCAGTCTAGTGGCTGTTATCTCCTCCTTTATCAGATAAGCTGTCTGTATGTGTTTCTGCCGGAAGATCTTGTCCTCTCCATCTCCATCTGGGTTCTAGTTCTACTCAGTGTTTATGTATGGGTGTTTGATCCTGTTTTCAACAGGCATTAGTTGAGGGCTCCATGGGTAAGTTAGTTCTTGATCTCACTCTCTGGGAAGGGCATTTATGATAGCCTTTCCATGGAAGCTCAAATTGTTAGTTGGGAGCAGTCTTGTTGTTCCCTAGACCTTACTTTGTGTTCAATTTTATCTTCAAAACAATATTGGCCCCCTCTTTATTGTTCTCTCTCTCTCTCTCTCTCTCTCTCTCTCTCTCTCTCTCTCTCTCTCTCTCTCTGTCTCTCCAGTCTTCTATTCCTAACAGGGCTCAATCTTCCTAGTCGCACATGTTTTCCTTTCCTCCCCCTCATTTTCTCCTACTTCTCTCTACATTCACTGTCCCCCCACTTCCCCTGTGCTCTGGGGGACTTTTCCTTTCCTGGTTCTGTGAGGGACTTTATATGAATCTCTTAGAATATACCTTGTATCCTAGGTCCTTTGGTGGTGTGAATTATAGGATGGTGATCCTTTGATCTAGGTCTAAAATCCATTTATGAGTGAGTACATACTATTTTCCTCTTTTTGTGACTGAGTTTCCTCAATCAGGGTGGTTTTTTTCAAGTGCCCTCTACTTGCCTGCGAATTTCAATATACCATTATTTTTTTCTGCAGAGTAGTAATCCATTGTGATGTGCCACATCTTCATTAAATATTCTTCAATTGAGGGGCACCTAAGTTGCTTCCAGGTTCTTGATATTACAAATAGTGCTGCTATGAACATAGTTGAACAGATGTCTTTGTTGTATGGATGTGAATCCTTTCGGTATATGCCTAAGAGGGCGATTGCCAGGTCTTGTGGTAAACTAATTCCCATTTTCCTGAGGAACGGCCATACTGATCCCCTAAATGGCTGTATGAGTTTGCACTCCCACCAGCAGTGGAGGAGTGTTCCCCTTTCTCCATATCCTCTCCAAAATGAGTCATCATTGGTATTTCTAATTTTAGCCAATCTGGCAGGAGTAAGATGGTATCTTAAAGTTTTTTGATTTGCATTTCCCTGATAGCTAAGGATGTGGAGCATTTTCTTAAGTGTCTTTCCACCTTTTTGATTTCCTCTATTTAGAATTCTTTCTTCAGTTCTGTATGCCATTTTTAATGGGGTTATTTGGTGTTTTCTTGACTAGTTTCTTGAGTTCTTTGTATGTTTTGGAGATCAGACCTTTGTCAGATATAGGATTGGTGAAAATCTTTACCCAGTCTGTGGGAGCCTGTTTGGTCTTGTCCACTTTGTCCTTTGCCTTACAGAAGCTTCTAAGTTTGAAGAGTTCCCATTTATTAATTGTTTCTCTCAGTGTCTGTGCCCCGGGAGTTATGTTCAGGAAGCAGTGACTAACTAGTGACATAGGCATGTGGGTGGCTGACTATTGATTTAGGTGTTTGCCTAACTAGTGACTTCATGTGTTTTGCAAACAAGTGACTTAGGTGTGTGTCTAACAGGTGACATAGTGTATGTAGTTAACTAGTGAGTTAGTATGTGTGACTAACTAGTGGGTTAGTTTGTGGCTAACTAATGACTTACACTTAACAAAGTGTGTAGCTAAATATTGACTCAGCTTAGTAATCTGATCTTCAGAAATTTGATAGATCACGAACAAAATAGAGCAGTAATTAAGAAGAGATAGACTGATACTGCCCATATGCTGTTATTTTGTATTGAGCATGGTAACTTTACACATAGTCAATGATCTTCTCAAATGTCTGAGCTGATATTAGTGTGTCATGCAGGAGTGAACATTTCTCCACAAAGAGAGTTACCTATTGTCAAATTCAACCTTCATTGGCTCAGAACTTGCTTCCCAAACTGTATACCCACATACTCTGGTCTGTGTTCATACACATGGCATGGATTCAAACATAATGGGAAAACACAAAATCACTCCCCTACCACAGTCATGTACTTTTTTCATAGTGGTGATTCCAGCACGTGGTTGCTTACCCTGAATCCTCCTTCAGTGTAAATAATTTTGCTTATTCTGATCTGAAAGCAGAGGCAATGCTCCACATGCGAATCCTTTTCCTGTGACTGCACTGGATAGTTCCCTACCTGTCACTAATGGATATTTTAAATCTCTGAGGTTACAGTAATTTACGAATTTTGAAGCAATAGTACAGAGCACAGCAAGGCCATTATTTGGAGAACAACAGACTACAACAATGTCACATGCATCAACATAAGAGCTTGCCTCATAAACATTCTTCCAACAGGATGAAAATGCATCTTTTATAGCCTTAATATGCCTTCCCAGGGAAAAATCATTTCACCCATTGGATCTATAAAAACAAATACATCTAACATGTATCTATCTTAGAAAATACTCGAACAGGAGCCAGCCTAGACATATGTTTGCATTTAATATATTCTCCCCTTCTTAAATGGCTTTTTAAGTTCAAGATCCATTTTAGACATTGAACAATTTCAATGTCTAGCTACTAAGCGAGATGAGACGATTATACAGCAAATGTGTTTAAAATACTATTTCTTAAGGACATCAGATACCTGAAACTGATGGACCTGCTTCACATGTAGGATCCTGAGGTGAAGGTATTGGTAAATGTAGAAGGTAGAAAATATATAAAAAAAAATGTTTGGATGGGGAGAAGTTTCCCATGCCAAGTAAGCTTCTTAAGGAGAATAAACTGTTCTACACTACTTCCAGGAAGGAAAGGGAAGGAAACAGGAAATTTCCTTGAAGTCTTTCAATGGGAGACACTCAGGAGAAGACCACTAAAACAATGCCACACAAGGGGAACACAGGGTATCTCATGATTATTATTGACTAAGCCCACAGTGACCTTGGGACTGAGAAACATATTTCTATGTAGTTTAGATCTACAGACCTGAAATTACCTGTCCACTAAGGCTTTGTTCCAAACAATCATCACCTCTCCCCAGGAAATACCTGATTTTGGACAAGATACACTCTTTTATGGTTAATACAACAGGGCCTTAGGGAAAGCTCCCAAGGCCTAGACAAGGCTGTTACTATCTTTCCCAAGAATGTTTGTCATGCATGCCTGAGAGCCTAAATGAAAGCTGTGCTTTATCTGGCCACTCATACATCATTGGTTTACTTTTTAAAATCTGGTGTCCTATTGCCAATCTGGTAGAACTATGCTTTTCTGGAGAAGAAAACTGCAACTATATGGCATACTGGGCCTAAAGGTTGCTTGTGGACATTTAATATTTCTGTGAGCAGCTGGTTATGGGCCAGTTTTTGTGTGTGTGTGTGCGTTTTTTTTTTTTTTTTTTTTTTTTTTTTGATATCAGTAAGGGACTACATGCTGTTATAAAACAGGAGTGGCTTCTTTGTAATGGTTTGGAGTCAAATGTCTGGAAAATCATGGTGAACAAATGTGTATTTGGGATTCAAAATTCTATCAGGTCTGGTCATCATACACTTATCTTTGTGTGTTTTAGAGGCACTACTACCTTAGTTAAATTCTACTTTGTGAGACAAACTATCTCCAAAGCACTTGTAAATCCTTTGTGTTACAAATTTACTCCTGTAGATCACTGCTCAATAGTGAAGTGCTACCCTTACATGAGATGTCTTTTACAATGTGCAGAAAATTAACAATAAATGGATCTTACACATAAAAGTAAAATGCAAAGTATTTACTAAAAGATACTTACCTAAAAGGCCTCTGGAAGTTTGTCACCATGCTTTCAGTGGGTGCACCAAAAGTATGTAGAAGTTGACGAAATAGATGTTTCTACAAACACCTCCCTGCTCCCAGTGCTCAGAGCAGATACAGCCCACAGAACAGTTATTTAGAGGCCTGCCTCTCACTTCTGGGAATTTTATGGACTGTATGACAACTCAGGAAATACCCTCCACACTGGATCCCATACCTCTCCATCTCCCACTACCCATCTGAGGACAGCAGACCCTCACTCACCATGCTGTGGTTTTCCAATTTGCCCTTCCTAAAAGCACAGTACACAAAACCACTGCCTCCAGTTTATCTTCAAATCCAGGCCAGAATGGCTCTGTACTTCTGACAGGCAGGTCACCTTGGGGTCTGATTGGCTAGTAAGGCCTTAGTGATAAGAGTACATCACAGCTGGATGCAGAGTGCTTAAGGACACATTACAATGGGTCCTGATTGCCTTCTACCACAGACAAAGAGTTTTCTATGTCAGCAGAGATGTGCATTTCCATAACACTTGTTCCATAGCTGACCCCTGCTATCTTCCTGCAGTTCACAGGAATTTTCCTTTCTTCCTCCTAGACACAGTGTGGCTAGCTAACTATACTTACTTAAGTGGGTTGAGTTATTCTTGGTGAACAAGTTGGATGGGAGCTCAGAATATTTATTTACTACACAGAGATTTAGGGATGCAAAAATTGATATTTGTTATTTGGTTTAACACTGAATTTATGTGAACTAAAGTAACTATTTTACCTGGTTTTCTTGGGAACTTCAGACAATCAGGAAAGAAAAGCAGGAACCAGATCTCCAAACAAAAAAAAAAAAAAAAAAAGATAATATGTCTTTCTTCTATCAGATAGCTGGATGATGGCTCCATGGATCTAGAGTTTTATCCCTGAAACTGAGAGCAAACACTTGGCAAATGAATAATAATGAGAAGAGTTGTCTTCATGGAAAATTGAATATTTGGAGAGGAATTGAACTAGGAAGTATGTATTTGTGAGCACTATTGTAAGCCAATACAACTTCACTGATAAGATAAAAAAGAAAAGAAAACAAAAACCTACCCCGACCAGAGGGACCATGTTATTTGTGGGTTAAGGTGGGATAGAACCTGAAAATAAATGGGTGAGAAAGAAGGAATGAGACCAAGCAATGGTTTGTCAAGGTCTCAATTTTATTAGGCCAAAGAGAGGTTTTTAAAGCAAAGCAGGGAGGAAGTGGGGAGGGGTAACTGTGCCCAATCTGGGGCTCTGGTAATGTCCCAGGCCATAAACTTCAGACCATAAATGTCTGCTTATCTCAATTCCTGCTGTCTGGTTCACCTCAGTTCCTGGGGTTAGTGAAACAGACTGCTTGTTTAAGAAGTTTTCTGTTTTACCAAGATAAGCCTTAATTAGAGTTTTAAGGTGTAAGTAATTCTGCAAGAGGATGTGACTCAAGGATGGCTCCTAACAAAAACCAAGTACATTATTCAATGTTCTCTACAAGAAACGGAATGTATGATGAATCTCACTATATTTGTAGAAAGTGGATGTATTATAATGTCTCACAAGTTGTGATCTAGTTAGTCCAACAATGGTTGCCTACCAATGGGAATCTTAGGAGTACAGAAGATTTTTAGTTTATCAGGATCGATGTCTCAGCTGGTCATTATATACCAAAATTACAAAGACATGGGCTCTGATAGTAGTAAACCAATATATTTGGTAGCCAGAGCTAGGGTTAGCAGCCAAAGAGGGAGAGCTTCCTCCTTCAATACCCTGTATACATGCTGCCGACCATTAGAAGGTGGATCTGATTCTTCCTTTATCTGATTTGTTTTGTTTTGTTTTTTGTTGTCAAAACAGGTTTATCAGTGCAGCCCTGGAACTCTGAGGCTGGCCTCAACCTCAGAAAATCAGGCTGCCTCCTTTGTCCTGGGATTAAACATGTTCACTATCACCAAGCAGTTAAAAGAAGATCTCATCATCTATATCCTTACATTGCTTCTGTGTGCTTTGTTAGTCCTGGAATTTAGTCTGACAGTCTGACATTTCTCAACTGGTATATGGGTATGCATTCCAAATTTTCATGAGTTCATTGAGCTCCAATAACTCCTTTTGTCCTTAAGACATTACCTTTCCTGCTACAGGATGCCTGTGTCTTGATGATGATTGTCTCCTATCTAAATAACTATAGATTTGGCCTAGACAGGTTTGCATGCACCCTGAATTAAGGGAGTAAGTGCAGCTATGGGGACCAGGAAGGCAGATATTATGTGCAGTTAGGAAGTGATGTTGGCATTAGAGGAAGTAATTTCTGTTTTCCATTCATACATACCCCTTCCATTGCCCCACCTTTGTTTGACTACTTATTTTAAATATGCTCTGGGGATTGACCTGGCCCATAGTGTTCCTCAAGGGGCCCCCTGTTTTTAAGCAATTTCTTGGATAAATATTCATTGATGGTTTCATATGTTTTTCTATACTGTGGAAGCTATGGCCTCTGATCATGGAGTTAAATATCTTCCCCAAATGTATAGGCTTTTTAAATCTAGAGACAGAATATATTTATTTCCCCACTGATTACTCATTACAAGTATGTCCCAATTAACACTCTTTAATTTCTGCAATCTAATGAAATGTATCTACTATACCAGTGTAAAACTGAGTATGATAGCTTCAATGGGAACTTCAACATCTGACAATGACTGTTCCAAAACATAGATGGGAGACAACAAGAGAGAACCAAAGTACAAAAAGTTCTACAATTAACTTAGGGATGTAGAGACTGAGAGAAATAATTTTCCTTAAGCCTAGGACTATTTGTTATTGATGCAATTCTTTTTGTCTAGATAAATTATAACTTCAGTAAAAAGATTCAAATATGCTACTATAGCTTTGTATATTCCTATACTTGCACTTTTATTATCTCTTTTATTAGTAAAGTTTGTCATAAAACCTAATATTTATGTGTTCTTGTGAATATGCAATCTGCATATTCAATGCATTCCCCATAAAATCCCAGCAAGATTCTTCACTGACCTTGAAAGGATAATACTCAACATTATGTGAAAAAAAAAACAAAAGACCCAGGATAGCCAAAATAACCCTGTGCAATAAAGGTTCTTCAGGAGGCATCACCATCCTCAACTTCATGCTCTACTCTAGAGCTATAGGGCTGATAACCACCTGGTATTGGCACAAAAATAGACAGGTATACCAATTTAATCAAATAAAAAATCCTGATATTAACCCTAACACCAACAAACCCCTGATTTTTGACAAAACACTGAAAGTATAAAAAGGAGGGAGGAAAGCATCTTCAACAAATGTTGCTAGCACAACTGGATGATGGTGTGTATAAGAGTGCAGATAGACCCATGTCTATAGCCATGCATAAAACTCAAGTCCAAATGGATCGAAGAGCTTAACCTAATTCCAACCAGATGGAACTTCTTAGAATAGAAAGGGGGAGTACCATTGAACAACTGGTAGAGGAGACCACATTCTGAATATAACTCCAGGAGTACATACAATGAGATCGACAATTAATAAGTGGGACTTCTTCAAACTGAATAGGTTCTGTAAGGCAAAGGACACAGTGGACAAGACCAAATGGCAGCCCACAGACTGGAAATTGATCTTCACAACCCTACATCTGACAGAGGACTGATGTCCAAAATATACAAAGAATTGAAGAACATAGTCACAAAAATACCATGCATGGCCAAAGAACGTTAGACATGAGCAGTAGACTCCAAGATCCTCCAGTAACACCTGCCCCATTTCCTCATCCCCACACAAAGACACATCTCCCTTTGGGTTTAAATGAGAGGATGAAATGAATGGGGCTTCCCCTGACTCTACACAGAATTCCTTTTCCTCCATAGACACCTTGACCTCTGCATTTTATTAAATTCAAAGGAATCCAGCCCTCCAACTCCAGGAGAGGTTTCCCCTTTGTATTGTGGTTTCTAGTTGATTTTCTCCCTTCTGTGTACCAGCCAGATAATCTCTGGTGTCCTAAAAAGCCAACCGCTCTGGAGGTGCCACCTGTCTCCAATTCTTTTCCAACAATACTCTCTGGAACACACTCCATGCCACCACTCTGAAGCACTGTATCCAAGTCCTCATTGATCTCAGAGCAAGCTGCTGAGGTCAATGATGGGTTTCAGCTGTCATCTCCTTTACTATTAGCAACAGGAGACACAGCTGACTGTCTCTGAGGTACTAGAGTGTGTGCACCTGGTTCCACCACATCAAGCACTGCTGTCATTTTTGGGACTAAAGTTTATACCTATTTTGCAGCACTTTAGAATTTCACTTGAGATTTATACCTGGGGAAGTGCAGTAGTTCCTTTTCGTATTAGAGATGCTACAGCTTACTAGTCTGTAATTAACTGAGTATTCATCACTGAATTTAAGCACTGGAGGCTCAGCTATAAAGTGGATTCATGAAGGTGGAATGCATATGGTGTAATATATTTCTCTTACTTTCTGCATTTGTCTCAAAGTAATTGTGAGTAAATGGAGGATCAACACTTCCAATCTTTGCCTGACTGACAGCAAAGTACTAACCTAAGTTTTTAATTTTGTTTTCATATCTGTGGAGATGCCATGGCTGGTGTGGAACTCCTGGTTATATGGCTATATGGTAGCCTACTTTACTGTCTCATATTCTGGGATAGCTAAGATTGCTATATCATGGTTACAGGTACCTCACTACTCATCTTTAAAGTGCACGTGGAGAAAGAATGATACTTGATATCTACCTGTTAGGGTTAGGGATTGATATTTCTTTTTAGAGGTGTCCTATGTATGTGAGTGTGTATGTATCCTATGTCTGCTTTTGTTGATGTTCAATGTTGCCCTTGTGAGGTTTTTTTTTTTCAGTTCACAAAATACTCCCAATATTAAAATGTTTTTAAAATAATGAGGATATTGTTTGCAGTACTTTGTTGACTAAAAATAGATATTAAAGATGGTAAGGATTTGATTTGATCTGTTTTTTTTTCATGGTGAAGTTTTTGTGTCAGTCTTTGGGTGTATTCCTTCCTTATACAAGGTTTCATGCAGTGCACATACATCTTGAGCACTCTATGTACCATAAAGGTCCTTGCAGTCCTGATTCTCCAGCCTCTACTTCCTAAGTGCTAGAAGACAACAGTATGCAACTTTGGCTCTCAGAATGTGTGTGTGTGTGTGTGTGTGTGTGTGTGTGTGTGTGTGTGTGTGTATGTGTGTGTGTGTGTTTGAGAAAGAGGTTTACTATGTTGCCTAGACTGGCTGCCTCCTTCCCTTAACCTCCTTAGTATTGGAATTACAGGTATTTCAAGGTTGAGGCACCAGACCACTGATGGCCTTGTTTTTAAAAAGGTGTCACACAGGAAGTGTGGAAGTGACCACCATTGTAGCTAAAGATACTTAATCGTTGTTATACAGAAGTTACATAATTTAGGGTTTTTTTTTTTAATCTACAGGAAACAAAATGCAAATATAAAAGAACTTAGCAGGGCAGTGGTGTAGCTTGGGGGTCCATGCAGGGCCCTACAGGACCCCCTTTCTTTTAATATAAACTAATACCTGTCTTAGGTGACAGAGGACATCAGCATAATTCCTTTCCCGTCATTGGAGAGGTCACCCAGGCCTGTAACCTTCCTGGCTTAGGTTGGACACTTGCCCCCTCTGTCTTACCCATCACTGGTGAACAGTTTGTCAGCCACACGTGGGCAGAGGCATTTTCAACACCACCAAAAATGCGGCCTGCCAGCTGTAGGAGGCAGTCTGCAAATTCTGAATAGGTCTCAGATTGTCCCTGCAAGACCTTGAATATCTGATCTCCTGCAGCCTCATTAGGAAAGGCTTACCAAGCTCTAGTAGCAACAGCAGTAATTTGTGCATAGACCTCTAGATCAAAAAGAATTTGAGTTGCAAGGGTAGCATATTACCCTCCACTTCTTGCGTTCATGAGCATATCTGAATTCCTAGCAGGAAATCCAGCAACAGCATTACTTTGCGCAGTTTCCTTGCAAAATTCTTGAAATTCGCCTCTCCAGAGCAAATAGTCACCCCCACACAGCCTGGCTCTACAGAGCTGCATACAATCACTAGGGGTACAATTTAACGCTGCAAATGACACAAAAATTGTCTGAGTAAAAGGACCATGGGCCCATAAGCAGTGACAGCCTCTTTAAGCTGTTTTATATCCTTAAAATCTAATGGGCTGTGCTCCCTAACCCTGTTATCTAAGGATCCACTGTCTCTATCACTGGAAACACCTCTTTCCTTTTCTAACACTTCTACCTTCTTCTAAATCTTGTACTTCCTCAAAAGTCCTATTCATCTATGCCATTTTTTATGGCAATGAATTCTTTAGCTGTCTTGTTTTAATCCTGGTGCCCTGCCTTTTCAATAGGGCCACTAATTGCCCGCTGAGCTTTTCTTTAAAGTTACTGGCACCAATCCTTCAATACACCATCATTCAATTACTTTTGCTGGCCGGCCTTCGAGGGCGTTCTCTTAGGTGATCCTTTCTTTCCCGATCTCAGTGGGAACTCCACTTGTAGCGCCCACCCTACCATCTCTACCACGAGTCAGGCGAAGGCCTAGAGATTGAAATAAAGACAAGACATTCGTTCAATGGCAAAGTTGGAACACCAAATGCCGAATGCTGTTTATTGAGGGGGAAGAACGGGCTTAAATACCGACTTATAGCACAGTGGAAAATTACAGGAATTTTTTTTGGCTTAGCTCCTCCCTGTTTTGTCACAAGGTGTATGTCACAAGATGTGTTGTCATGAGATGTGTGTCACAAGATGGGTTGTCACGAGATGTGTTGTCACGGGAAGAGTACCAACAAAAGCCTTGGGGCAAGGAGTTCCCACCAACAGCTTAAGGCTAGCTCAAGGTACCTTGGGGGTCCATACAGGGCCCTACACAGTGGTGGTTCTGAAAGGGTCACACAGTGTGGAATAAGATGGTTTCTCAAAGTTGTTTTGATTTGCATTTCCCTGATAGCTAAGGATTTAGAGCACTTTCTTAATTGTGTTTCAGCCTTTTTGATTTTATCTATTGAGAGTTCTTTCTTTGATTCTGTACCCCATTTTTACTAGTGTTATTTGGTGTTTTGTTGACTAGTTTCTTGAGTTCTTTGTATATTTTGGAGATCAGCCCTTTGTCAGATATAGGATTGGTGAAAATCTTTTCCCAGTCTGTGGGCAGCCTTCTGGTCTTCTCCAGTGTGTCCTTTGCCTTACAGAAGCTTCTAAGTTTGAAGAGGTCCCATTTATTAATTGTTGCTATCAGTGTCTCTGCCCCTGGAGTTATGTTCAGGAAGTGATCTCCTATACCAATTTGTTCAAGGGTAACCCCTAATTTCTCTTCTAAGAGGTTAAATGTGGCTAGTTTGCTGTTGGGGTCATTGATCCATTTGGACTTGAGTTTTGAGCATGGTGATGGACATGGGTCTATCTGCAGTCTTCTACACATCCTCATCCAATTGTGCCAGCACCATTTGTTGAAGATGCTGTCCTCGACCCATTGTATTCATTTAGCAGCTTTGTCAAAAGTCAGGTGTTCATAGGTTTGTGGGTTAATTTCAGGAATTTCAATTTGATTCCGTTGGTCTACATGTCTATTTTTGTGCCAATACCAGGCTTGTTTCAGAACTATAGCTCTGTAGTAGAGCTTAAAGTAAGGGATGGTGATGCCTCCTGAAGTTTTTTATTGCACAGGGTTGTTTTGGCTATCCTGGGTGTTGTGTTTTTCCATATAAAGTTGAATATGATCCTTTAAAGGTCAGTGAAGAATTGTGGTCAGATTTTAATGGTGTAGTGAGATTATCTGTTGCCTACAATCTTCGTGGGCTTAGTTAATTTCCTTGGGTTGGAGTTTTCCTTCCAATACTTTCTGTAGGGCTAGATTTGTAGATACTTATTTTGAAAATCTGGTTTTGTCAGTAAATAACTTGTTTTCTCCATCTATAGTGACTGAGAGTTTTTTCTAGGTATAGTATCCTGGGCTCATTTCCGTGGTCTCTTAATACTTGTAGAACATCTATCCAGGACCTTCTGTCATTGATGGTTTCCATGGAGAACTCAGGTGTAATTTTGGTAGGTCTACCTTTATATGTTATCTGTCTTTTTCCTTCATTGCTCTTAATAGTCTTTCTCTATTCTGTATGCTAAGTGTTTGATTATTATATTTCGTGGGTGTAGAGAGCTACGAAGTGCCTTGCCTTAAGATGGCACAGGCTTCCACCTTCCAGATGGTGAGCGCCCTCTATGGTAAAAAAAAAAAATTCCTTATTTGGCCCAGGCTGTTGAGCTTGCTTGCTTCCCTATAAGAGCAGCCTATCTGCAGGGTCCCTGTGGCTCAATGGGGTTTGTCAGCACAAGGGGATTTAAGCCAGTGCAGGCATTTCCCGGAGTCAGAAAAAGAAGCATGTTCAAGGATCCTGAATAAACTACTTGAAGAAGATCTTGCCATAGTTGCTTCTTCCTTGCAGGCTGAGGTTGGGAGCGACACCTGGTGGCCCTTACCGGGAAGGAGATCAGAACTTCTTGCAGTCAGGGCAGCACTGGGAAGTTCCCAAGGTAAGGTGGGACAATAAAGACCTCAGAAATAAGCAGCAATAAGGTTCCCTAGGAAGAGTGGGATAATAAGGATAAGTGGCAATAAAGTCTCAGGCATTGAGCAAGAGGTTCTAGCGAAACGAAAGTAAAAATTTTTAAAATGGGGACATCTCAGTCTCATCCAATTTTTCTGGCTCTTCTGGAGCTACTTTTGTCAAAGAAACTTAAATTAAAGAAAAGCACATTAGAGAGGTTTCTGGGTGAATGTGATACCATTGCACCTTGGTTTCGCAGTTTCGGGAGACCTTATGTTAGTGTGCTGGGACAAGTTTGGCAGGGATCTTGACTTCCCTTGGGAACAAGGGATACTAGAGCCTGGAGTCAGACCCATTTGGATGTTAATGCATAGCTGCACTGAGAACCAGAAATGCTGTAGAGATGCAGTGGAAAAGGAGCAAGCTGTGATAGAAATGATACAAGAAGAAAGATCAGAAGAGGTTAAGAGCACAAGGGAGTCTGATATGGACGAAACAGACTCTGAGGAGTAATTGCAGGCCCTTGTAGAAAAAGGTTCAGAAACAATCCCTTAGAGAACAGAGAGGGGAAGAGAAGGAGAAATGGCGATATAAGGAGGAGGAGGATACCCCTGGAATAAAGCCATTGGCGGCTCCCCTTATCAGATGGAGCAAGGGTGGGGCTGAAGGACAGGGCATTCCTTTTCCCTGAGGTGTGGAGAGCAGTGCAAACTGACCTTGGTCTAGCTTTTCCGGTTTTCCAGGATGCCCAAGGCAATAGCTATGAGGAGCTTTTAGACTTAAAGGTCATCAAGGTTTTTGCTGAATCTATGAGAACATATGGGATTTCAGCTTCTTTTACTGTAGCCCAAGTTGAAGCCCTGAATAGACATTGCATGACTCCTAGTGTTAAGATGGAAATTTCATGCCTTGAAATGCATCTATTATATGGATGATATATTGTTGGCGGCCAAGGATGAACAAATTTTAGATCAGGCTTATGAAGATTTGATTAAATTATTGGAAAAGGTTCTTTATAGCCCCTGAAAAGGTTCAAAAGGATAAGATTGTTAATTATTTAGGAGCCAAAGTGTATGAAAGACAAATTGTTCCTCAAAAGATTGAGTTGAGAAAAGATAATTTGAAAACGTTAAATGACTTTCAGAAGATATTAGGAGATGTTAATTGGATTAGGAGTTATTTAAAGTTGCCAAATTATGAATTAAAGCCATTATATAATATATTAGTAGGGGATCCAGCTCTTGATTCTTCTAGGCAATTGACTGTTGAAGTGAGAGAAGCCTTATGTAAAGTTGAGGAAAGACTACAAAATGCATTTCTATCTAGAGGGAAGGAAGGTCAAGCTATCACATTATGCATTCTCCCTACCAAAAATAAGACTACAAGGTTGTTATGTCAGGTCGGATCATTGCTTTGGATTCATTCCAAAATATCCCCAGTGAAAGCAATGGAACGTTATCCCACAGCAGTTGCTAGTTTGCCTCATAGTGGAATTCAACAAAGCATTCAATTTTTTGGATTGCCCCCAGCGCTACTTGTGGTGCTTTATTACTGTCACCAGGTTAAGATCTTGTGTGGCACTATCGATAATTGGGCCATATTGCAATGTGGGTTTGAAGGAACGATAGATAATCATTATCAAAATCATCATTTAATGTAGGGCCCTGCATGGACTCCCAAGGCACCTTGAGCTAGCCTGAAGCTGTTGGCGGGAACTCCTTGTCCCAGGGCTTTTGTTGGTACTCTTTCCATGACAATATATGTTGTGACACACAGCTAGTGACAACACATCTTGTGACACACACCTTGTGACAACACAGGGAGGAGCTAAGCCAAAAAATTCCTGTAATTTTCCACTGTGTTATAAGTCGGTATTTAAGCCCGTTCTTCCCTTTCAATAAATGGCATTCGGCATTTGGTGTTCCAACTTTGCCATTGAACGAATGACCCACTGTCTTGTCTTTATTTCAATCTCTAGGCCTTCGCCCAACTCGTGGTAGAGATGGTAGCTCGGGCGCTACAAGTTGAGGTCCCACCGAGATCTGAAAGAAAGGATCAACTAAGACATCGCCCTCGAACGCAGGCCGGCAAAAATAAATGAATGAGGGTGTATTGAAGTATGGATGTCAATAACTATAAGGAAAAGCTCAATGAGCAATTAATGGCTCTATTGAAAAGGTAGGGCACCAGGATTAAAAACAACACATCTAAAGAATTCATTGCAATAAAATAAAAGAAAAGGCATAGATGAATAGCACTTTTAAAGAAATACAAGATTTAGAACAAAATAGAAGGATTAGAAAAGGAAAGACAGATGTTTCCAATGATTGAGACAATGGATCCTCAGATAACAGCGTTAGGGAATACAGCCCATTAAATTTTGAGGATATAAAACAGCATAAAGAGGCTGTCACTGCTTATGGGCCCATGGTCCTTCTACTCAATTTTTTGAGTCTTTCCCAGTGGTAAATTGTACCCCTAGTGATTGTATGCAGCTCTGTAGAGCCTTACTAAATGGGGGTGACTATTTGCTCTGGAGAGGCAAATTTCAAGAATTTTACAAAGAACCGCGCAAAATAATGCTGATGCCAGATTTCCTGCTAGGAATTTAGAAATACTCACGAATGCTACAAATAGAAGTCAATATTCTACCATTACAGCTCAAATTCTTTTTGACCTAGAGGTCTATGCACAAATTACTGCTGCTGCTACTAGAGCTTGGGAAGCCTTGACTAATAAGGCTGCAAGAGATCAACTATCTAAGATGTTGCAGGGACTGTCTGAACCCTACTCAGAATTTGCAGACCACCTCCTACAGCTGGCAGGATACATTTTTGGTGATGTTGAAAATGCCATGCCCATAATTAAACAATTAACATTCAAAAATACAAACAATTATTGTAAAGAGGCTTTACGTCCCCATAAGTCCAAAAGTCTTAATGACAACGCATATGTCGGGACATAGATGGTCATCACATTATGGGCCTGGTTATAGCATCAGTTATGAAAAGAGGGGAGAACAATAGAGGAGCCAGACCAAAGAGTTGCTTTCTATGTGAACAGCTAGGACATTTCAAAATGAACAGCCCCCAGGGTGTGGCAAATCAATTGAGCCCTAGGCCAGGGCTTTGCCCATGTTGCAATAAGGGTCATCATTTGAGCAAGGAATGTAGGTCAAAGACAGCTGCCCTTGGTAATCCTTTACCAGCTCAGGGAAACTGGAAGCGGGGCCAGCCTCGGGCCTCTAAAGCCCAGATGTAAGGGGCAATGGATACACCTGTAACCCGCCCAATACAGATGATCCCTCAGAGAAACACCTTTATGTCCAGGACCTTATCAGTGGTACCCCAGGAAGCACAGGATTGGACCTCTGTTCTGCCATCCGAGCAATATTAACACCACAATTGGCACTCAAGCCTTGAGAACAGGAGTCTTTGGGCCTCTTCCCTCAGGAGCAATAGGGGTATTGTTAGGGCGCAGTAATGCCTTGTTGAAAGGGATTAGAGTTACTCCAGGAATAGTAGATTCAGACTTTCAAGGAGAAATAAAAATCATGTTAGGGCAAAAATGGGGGTATTAATCATACCACAGGATGCTCGGATAGGGCAATTGGTTCTTCTCACTATGTACAAACCAACAACCCCTTTTTAAAGGACATCAGGGGATCTGCTGGTTTTGGGTCCACAGGCTCCATGGGTGCTCTTTGGGTATCAACACTTGAACAGTGCCATAAGCTCACACTTACCATACAAGCTAGACAATTTTCTGGACTTGGGGACAGGGGAGCAGACTCCTCAAAAATAGCAACAAAACATTGGCCACAAGCATGGCCTCTTCAGCCAGCCTCCATTCATTTAAAAGGAGTAGGAACTACTATGGCTCCAGAACATAGTACTCACTTTCTTAAATGGTCAGATGATGAAGGACATACAGGAATTTTTCAGCCTTTTATGTTAAGTCATATACCTGTTAATCTTTGGGGGAGAGATGTGCTTATGCCATGGGGAGCAGTCCTTACTACTGAGCCTGTTAAAAAATATGTTGGCTGACCAAGGTTATATACAAGAAAAAGGACTGAGTAAATTCCTACAAGATGACCCTCAGTCTGTTACATCCAAAAATTTAATTATCAAAAGAGCCGGAGATCGCTCTGGGCTGGGAAATTTTCCCCAGGGGCTATTGCTATACAGCCTGTTCCCATTCCTATTATCTGGAAAACTGATAACCCAATATGGGTGGAGCGATGGCCCTTATCTATTGAGAAGTTACAGGCTGCACATCAAGTTGTAAAGGAACAATTAGAGACAGGACATATTGTTCCTTCCACTTCCCTATGGAATACCCCAATCTCTGTTATAAAGAAAAAATCTGGAAAATGGAGACTCCTACAAGACCTCTGAGCTGTTAATGATTGTATGCAAATTATGGGAGCAACACAACCTGGCTTGCCTTCCCCTGTGGGTATTCCTCAAGGCTATCATTTATTAGTTATAGACCTAAAAGATTGCTTTTTTAGCATTCCTTTACATCCTCAGGATAATGAATGATTTGCATTTAGCATTCCTTCTATTAACTTTAAAGAGCCCTATAAGAGATATCAATGGGTGGTCTTGCCTCAAGGAATGGCCAATAGTCCCACTATTTGGCAAATTTATGTATCATTGGCCATTGCCTCCATTAGAGAGAAATTTCAATCCCTATATATTATACATATGATATTCTTTTAGCCGGCCTGGATTCTAAGGAAATGAATGAGGCTTTTGGAGAATTGCAACATAATCTTCAATTAGCGGGTTTAAGATTAGACCCAGAAAAGGGGCAACAAGAATTTCCCTATCAATACCTGGGTCATCATTTGTTATTTTCTGGTATCTGTCCTCAAAAGATTACTTTAATTCTGGATAATCTGACCACCCTTAATGATTTTCAAAAATTATTGGGAGACATAAATTGGGTTCGATCTAGTTTGGCCCTACCCACTGGGCAGCTTAGACCATTATTTGATATTTTACAAGGAGATTCTGATACCACTTCTTCGCGCACCTTAACGCCTGCTGTGGGAGAATGTATACAGCTTATGCAAAAATGTCTCCAACCTGCACATTTAAATTATATTGACTATTCTCAGAACTTGATGTTATTAGTCTTTGCTTCAGGTATTCCCCTATTGCGGTATTTTGGCAAACTGGTCCTATATTATGGGTGCATGAACATGCATCTCCAAGAAAGACAGTTAGATCTTATCCTCAGGCAATGCTTTCTATTATTCAAAAGGCATACAAAATGAGTATTCAAGTTTTTAGCAAGATGCCATATGTAATTTTTACTCCCTATACTCAACAACAGATACAATGGTTTCAACAGTTTAATGAAGAGTGGGCACATTACTTGTTTTCTACACCCTGCTGCTTTGATAGTCATTTTCCTTCCAGTAAGTTAGCTCATAATTTTAAAAATCACCCTGTGTGTTTCCCCAAGGTTATTTCCCAAAATCCTCTGAAGGGGGTCTGTAATGTTTTTACAGATGGCTCTTCAAATGGTTGTGCAGTAGTTGTTTCTTTTCCCATTATCAAACGCTCTATACTTAAAGTGAAGTCTGCACAATTCGAGGAACTAGCTGCAGTACAATTAGCCCTTCAAGATTTTTCTGATGAGCCATTTAACTTGTACACGGATAGTAAATATATCTATCATATATTGGCTCCCTTAGAAACTGCTGCTTATATAGCTCCAGTGTCTCATGTACAAGAACATTTACTAGCCATACAAAGCCTACTATGGAGGCTCTCTCATCCAATTTTTGTAGGATATCTCCGAGCGCATTCTGATTTGCCTAGCCCTTTAAGTGAAGAAAATGCCATTGTTGATTTTAAAACTAAAAGAGGTAGTACAATCATAATGATCAGAGAATGTGGTTATGAAGCAGCCTGCAAAGCTCGTACAACCTTCCACCTTAATACAGGGTCACTTAAATTCCATTTTAAAATTACTAGAGACCAAGCTATTGATATAGTTAAGAATTGGCCCCTATGTGCAGAGTTCTTACCTGTTCCACACCTTGGAGTTAACCCCTGTGGTGTCACACCTAATGATATCTATCAGATGGATGTTACTCATGTTCCTTCCTTTGGTCGACTACAATTTGTTCATGTATCTGTGGATACCCATTCTCATTTCATATTTGCCTGTATTCATACTGGAGAAAGGCTTAAGGATTTTAAGAGCCATTGTTTACAAGCCTATGCTTATATGGGAATGCCCAGACAATTAAAATCTGATTATGGCCCTGCTTATACTAGTCAAGGTTTTAACGCTTTTTGCAAAAATAAAATAAAATTATCTCACGTAAAATGGATATCCTTTATAATCCTCTGGGTCAGGCCATGGTGGAACATGCACATCTCACAATTAAAGCCTATCTTCATAAAACAAAACAGGGGGAGTTTACAGGATCTCCTCATAATCACCTTTCTCTTGTCCTTTATATTTTAAATTTTTTAACTATTGATGGTGCTGCTCGATCTGTGGCCAACAGGCATTGGGGCCCTGGGTCATCTGACTGTGGCTCAGTTATGTGGAAGAGTGTCACTACTGCAAAATGGGGAGGCCCTGACCCAGTTCTAGTATGGTCTCAAAGGTCAGTTTGTGTGTTTCCACAAGATGCAGATAACCCTGTTTGGGTGCCTGAGTGGCTGATTCAACATGTGCAGAGGGATGGTGATTTAACAGCCAGAAAGAAGATCTGATGGGTCTTCAAGAATCTACCTATCCTGATGCCAGTGGGTGTCTGAGTAGCCATGGGTCTGTGTAGCCATATGTGGCCTTCTTTTTCCAGACCATTAATTATAGTTTGGATCAAGTGGCTATAAATTTATACATTTATACAAAGGACAAGAATTTCAATTTCATCTCAGGTACTGTATTCTGATTCCATTCTTATTATTGTAAACAATGCTAATAATTTTGGAGGAAGTTTCAATTGTTATCAGCAGGTCTGCCAAATTTAACAGCTGTTGCGGGGACGTACCCAGGTGTGCAGCACAGAGGATAGGAGATTCCGGGATCATGGCTGCCAATGCTGCCTTTACCACTGAAGCAACAGATTCTACCATAGCCCTCTCCCAATCTGTAAATCCTGCAAGCACAGTAGATCAACTATCAGGTGATTTGGCTTAAGTCTTAGCCACCCAAATCACACTTTATTACCTAGTACAAACTGGCATTTTTAAACTAAATTTACAAACTAACTTCCTATAGGAACACTTGAATTTTTGTGAGAAGCTCATATGGCTTCTTGTTCTGTCTTTCACACATATCTGTGTTAATTCATCATTTTTCTCCAGAAATCCTGGAGTGATCAGTTTGTAAGTTATACACATGCTTTAGCCATGCAGGTCATTAACATCTATGAAACCTGAGTGCCACTTGCCAATGCAGAAAGCTTTTTACAAGGACTTCAACTTGTGGGCAGATCATTTGGGTTTGTAGGCCTTGCACTTGGTGCTATTTTGTCACAGCACTAAAGAGGCCCGGGCCAACTTTCTAACAAGATAGATACTGTCTTTGACTCAAGAGAAAATGCCTCTGCCCACATGTGGCTGAACAAACTATTCACCAGTGAATGGTAACACAGAGGGGGCAAATATCTAACCTAAGATAGGAAGGTTACGGGCCTGGGTGACTTCTCCAATGATGGGTAAGGAATTATGCTGATGTTCTCTGTCACCTAAGGCAGGTGTTAGTTTATATTACGAGAAAGGGGGACCTGTAGGGCCCTGCATGGGCCACTGAGGTGCCTTGAGCTAGCCTGAAGCTGTTGGCGGGAACTCCTTGCCCAGAGGCTTTTGTTGGTAGTCTTCCCGTTTTGATGACACACACCTGGTGACAACACACACCTGGTAGGGAGGAGCTAAACTTCCTATAATTTTTCTACTGTGCTGTGAGTCAGTATTTAAGCCCATTCTTTCCCCACTATTATTGTTGTTGTTGTTGTTGTTGTTCGTCTCCACCGTTATTGTTTCGTGGGTTCTTTCCCTTCTTTTTAGTTTTATTTTTTTCCTCCTTCATGTTTTCTCCCTGCACGCCCTGCCCATGCCTGTGTCCCCCCCTCACACACATGACCTGGCCCAAGTCAAAGAACAGAAAATAACAACAAACAAGTAAAAATAAACATGCATATCATACATGTAACATAGGTGGAGCAAGTGCAAATATGTAACCCACATATATAACCCAACCGCCAATGTATCGACCACGTATTTATTTCCCCTCCAACCCCAACCACACCCTGGTAAAGCAAATAAAACATGTTATCCATGTGAATTCATGTGTTTACTGCATGTCCTCGTGTTAATTAGTTGAACTCGTATGTAAACTCTGAGGGCTCCTACGTTTGCTGCAGTGGCTCAGATATTGCCCACATGACTTCGCGTGCTACTTACATGCTAAGTATGTGACACCAATGCAAACTACCCAGTTACACATGCTAGCTACATGGGATCTCACAGTAAGTACATGAAGCCATAATGTAAGTACATGACCATGTATGGTAAGTACATGAATACCATGTTGTGCACATGGGCTCACATATTAACTACAAGGGATCACATGTCAAATACACAAGGCTCACATGTTAACTACATGGACCTACAAGGCAAAAACATGATCTCATAAGTCAACTGCACAAACTCATATATCGAGAGGCTCACATGTCAATTATACGTGCTCACATGCCATGTACACAGGTTCCAATGCGCACTGCACTGGCTCACATGGAAACACCATGACTCCATATGTGAACTTCATGTAATGGAGGCGGCACCAGCCGGGATGTCATGTACATGCGACATACATAAGTGTTGTGGAGCTGGCGCATTAGGATCACAGAAGCCACAGGCACGACATGCGTGTAAAACAAACGACAAGCATGTAAATCACAGGGACTTCATTTATTCAGCTACATACATGTGTGCACACACACCTGTTCACCAGAAGCAGCCCTTGTGGCGCAGGAAGCTCATGGTGTCGCAGAAGCCATCATGGTACAGGGACTCCCAGGCTTGCACAGGACAGCGGGAAGAGCGCTCGGGCCAGGCGGGCGACATTGGCAGTGGAGATCTGGGCGGGGACGGAAATGAGTGTGGGTGGAGCCAGAAGTGTGTGTGGGCTGGGCTGGAAGTGAGTTTGGTGCAAGCATGCTGTGACCAGGAGTGGCCACAGAAGCCCCACACCGCTCACCTCCACGTCCTGTACAGTCACATGCACGCTCGAGCCAAGACCTTGGCCAGGGTCGTGGGGGCGAGATGTCATGGCGTCCACAGAATGGGGACACGGTGAGGGTGCAACCTCCAGGGGGCAGGGGGAGGCTGCGCGATCTGCCCAGGCCTGGGGAGATGGGGGGGGGCGGGGGACATGAGAGGAATGGCCACAATATACACGCGTGTTCGGGGGTCACCTGTCATGAGACACGCGTGACCACACCCAACCACCCCGCCCTTACTGCCCCGCCCACCTGACCCTGGAACTCCACGTGCATCAGCCTTGAGTAGATGGGGACAAAGCAGCTGGCGAGAAGGACCTGCACATGAGGGGAAACAGGACACGCATGAGGGGAAACTTGAGACACACATGAGCAAAACGATACACGTATGCGCAAACATGCGACTCGCATGTGCAAACACAGATGAAACATACATGTAGGAAACACGGAACATGGCACATTCTTACACTTGGGCCCTGCCCCCTCACTTGTATGAGGTCTTCACGGGTCAGGAACTGGGACACCAGGCAGTTCTGGAATGTATTCACCGCAGTCAAGGGACACATAGAGTCGGCCCTGCACCAGGACGTGAGCATGGGCTGGGAGGATCTGGTCCAGGCCGTCCCTGATGGTGCAGGGGGGAGGGGGGACACATGTGACCTGTGACCCCTGGACATGGGATCCACATGTGTGACCCATGACATGTAACACGTACCATGTGACCTGTGCCCCAACCCACCCCCTTAACCCCCATGCACCTCAGCTGCTCCATGAGGTGGAAGCTGGGGTGTGGCCCACGCCCAGTGGTTGCTGCCTGGTATCCTCGGCCAGGCTGTGTGCAAAGCCTGTGCAGGCCTGTGGGAAGGTTGGGGGAACCACACACGTGACCCCTGACATGTAACATGTCACAAGTAACATGTCACATGTGCCCTGCCCACACTCACCTCCAGCTGCTCAGGGGGAAGTCAGCAGCATGGCTGCCAACAGGGCCCCGCCCGACGCCCCCTGCGTAGCCCCTGACATCACCCAGCAGCCCCGCCCCATGTGCCTACAGCCCGGCAGCCACGCCCAGGTGGTAAATGCCCAGGAAAAGCCACAGGCCCTGAAAGACAGGTGCAAGGGCGGGGCCATCCGGGGCGGAGCGGAGCCTATGGGGCCTGTAGGCGGAGTTTCCGGGGGGAAGGATGGGGTCACGTGAGGAAAGGAAGCCACGCCCCCTCAAAAAAGAATGACAGAAATGGTGCCTCTGTCTTCACTGCTGCTCTCAGGGACTACTTTTCCCAGGACCTTGCTCCCTGTGATGTCACTGGCCGACGACATCCCCTCCCCTTCCCCACACTGTGGAATTTTTCCCCCGCAGTCTTGGAGAGCCCGTCTCAGGTGGAAGGGGGACTATGATTCCCAGAGTCCTTTGCTATGCCTACAGTGGTCTCTGTCTGTGTCCTCACTGGGGCGCCAGCGCCCTTCAGTGTCCTACCTAGATGGCTGCTTCTCTGCATGAAGCCTCTGTTCCTAAGGCCACTGCCAGGGAGTATTACTCCCTGCATGCACTGCAGGGCCGGGCCGGGCGGTCCTCTGTGTGTGATGGCACAGGGCAGCGCCTTCTCTCTCCCGCGTCTGCAGCAATGGCATCCTTGCATTCTTTTCTCACAGATTTGAGGAATAAAATTGTAAGACCCCAAAATGAGGAGTTTCTAGGTTCAGTCGATACTGTAAGAACTCAATATTCAGTCCAGTTGCTGCAAAACGCAAGAGGCTTTAAAGAACAGGAAGCTGCCAGAAAACGCACACAGGTTAGGAGAAGCCTCTCCCTGGGCCCAGGTGTTTTTAAAGGCAAACCCACAAGCTTAGGAGGGGGTGGGACCCTCTTTCCATTGAGTACATGACCCTTGGAGGCCGGATGGTCTGCTATTAGGCTCAGCAGGCCTTAGGGCCTCAGTGTGTTAATTAATCTTGGTTGGGCAAAACCAGAATAACAGCTATCTCTTGACCC